>NW_025941848.1:0-27381 GCF_000764305.2 Hyalella azteca
TTTTCTATTTATTCACCGATTCAAAAATGTACTCACTCTATCACATACACACGTCCGTAGTCGACCGAAGCTCGAACCGGCGCGTAACACAGGCTGTTTCAGAGCCACTCCCGTGTCCAGAACGGTTTGACGGTCCGGTTTTTCATATTACGGAATAATTTAAATTTAGAAGTTTTCATAGGTTGACTTGTAATTGGGATTTACTGTGATATTATGACGACCGCTTGTATCAAGATTCAATCAGCATAACAGATACCTGTGAAAGGAAGCAAATAAAGGATTATGGACGATTAGATGAACATATTTTTTGCTGAAACTAATTATTTGTTAGTGTTTAGTATAGTATAGTATAGTATAGTATAGTATAGTATAGTATAGTATTGTATAGTATAGTATAGTATGGTATAGTATAGTATGGTATAGTATAGTATAGTATAGTATAGTGTAGTGTAGTGTAGTGTAGTGTAGTGTAGAATAGTATAGTATAGTATAGTATAGTATAGTATAGTATAGTATAGTATAGAATAGTATAGTATAGTATAGTATAGTATAGTATAGTATAGTATAGTATAGTATAGTATAGTATAGTATAGTATAGTATAGTATAGTATAGTGATACTATATAGTATATTATGTATATGTATATAGGATCCCTTGTGAATCAAGTCACGAAAAATTCAAGAATCGGCAACAGGCCATTGGCCTATTTCTTCAGTGCCGACACTTCTATTCTATTCTATAGTATAGTATACATTTAGTATATGACTAAAAAATATAGCAGGACCGCGATATAAATAATCCTCCGAGTCCTAATCTTGGTAAACATTAGGATTTGGATTAGATTGCATTCCTTTTTATCATCAAATTTTTCATTGGGACGCGTCCATGCAAAATTTCGGTTTTTAGAGCCATTGTATCGCACACGTTCTACTCGGATGGCAGCCCATCTACATCGATTAGTGAGCGTCGTCGTTTGCATATGAGATTTAATGTTATTTTGTTCCTAAGTAAGTTTAAGTTATAAATTAAGCACTTTACCGACAGAGTTTTGTGAATAAGAAATAATTTGTGGTATATAACTATGTTGTGAGCTAGAATGTTAACGCCTGAGTAACGTAGGATGGTCAGCCCTCCAACAAGGCCTTTGTTTAACGATATCTTCAGATGGCGTTCCAGTATCAATAAAAAAATACTTATGGAGTGTAAAAAAGTTTGTTTCGTTTAAAAAATTTAATGACAAATGACCAGCAATACTGATGGAGAGCACAACCTGGAGTTGCAGCGCATCAAGACGGAATGTGGAACAAAGTTCTGCAGACGACATAAATACAACTTCATTTAAAACACAGTGGCAAACCATACACTTTTTAGAAAAAGTTCTTTTAAATTTCCTGACTTAAATTCAAATTTTCATCGATTTCTCAAGTATGATAATGCTGGTATCCAAGATACTTACAAGTCTACTTATTTGACTCAGAAATGAACCTGATGAAGGGCAACAAAATTTGTTTTCCTATGCCACAATGCTTCATTACATTAATATATTTGTAATAACCACTTCATGGTAGAAAAAGACTGTGAATTTTATAACAAGACTCATTTTTCATTATGATTTATTCGTTTTTCAATAGAATGAAAACCCGCATTGCCTGAAATTCAGTTCTATAAACGTGAATGACTGACTATAAAAAAATCAATAATATCAAAAAGAACAAGTTGATGCGCACCAAGATAATTTTATATGGAAAAAGTACACTATAAGCAAATTTTTCTCCGATTGCTGTAAATTTTGATACGAATTCTGTATGTATGTATCAGGATATTCAGATGCAAATTTTCTGTTTGTGCAAATTACTCTAAGTTGCTGACTACAATAATGATGAATGATATATATAAACAAAAAAATGAACAATTTAGAAAAAATATCTTTGTTCTGCGATGCAGTATACATTTCCGCAGCCCAACCATTCATTTAGAAACCGATAATTACAGAGAGAATCTCAAGATCGTCTACATATTAAACAAGTAATTTGTGAAAGGAAAAAAGCGACATAAAATTTTTAATACCTTTTCGTCTACACAAAAACTGAAACGCTTGAAAAGTTGTTGAAAAACAGGCAGTTGAATCTTTATACTCGAAAATATCGATGAGTTATATTGTTTAAATATTCACACACTTTCTTATCTACAGCCCGAGTATATAGCCGACGTAGACGTAGCATTAATTGATACGCTCTTTTTCCCAGTTAGACTGGGTCAGGATTATCAACGCAAGTGCAAAGAGTGTATCGTTATTTGTAGCCTCACACTCATTTAACTGAATATAAGTTCTAGACTGCCGCGGATTCATAATTAAATTTGGACCACAAACACGTTACATGTTACTGCGCATAATTTGAACCACAAACACAATTCATATTCATGCGTATAATTTGGACCACAAACACGGTACATATTAATGCGCATAATTTGAACCACAAACACAATTCATATTCATGCGTATAATTTGGACCACAAACACGGTACTACATATTCATCCGTATAATTTGGACCACAAACACGTTACATGTTACTGCGTAAATTTGAACCACAAACACGGTACATATTAATGCGCATAATTTGAACCACAAACACAATTCATATTCATGCGTATAATTTGGACCACAAACACAATACATTTTACTGCGTATAATTATCGAAACATGACACCGTCGCTGTCAATAGTCAGTCATGGAAGCTCAGAAGAACTTTCGTCAAGAATCCCTTTATGTACAAGCACGATTTTCTTCAAGCACTACAACAAACTAACAACTTTAACTTATTGTAAAAGTGGGGATATTATTGTACAATAACTCTATACATTATAGTATTTACAACAGTAACACATCCCAGCTAAAAACTGAACTATAAGATTGCAGCGATATCTACATATATAATATACCATCTCATCCTGCCTTACGCGCGACGCTTGTTAGGAAAATGTCATATTTTTGCCATTGAGCAAATAGCAAATGTGTTTTCAAATTAAATGAGAAAATTAGTAAAAACGTATGATTGAAACAAACTCCTTTACCTCACAAATATACATATATATTTCATACAATTTTAGGATGGATGGACTCAATCTGATTCACATTGATTTATACATTTTATTTATATTATTCAGCTCTACAGGCCGAATAAGATGTGAAATTTAGCTGCTGTTTCACTTAAAATTTTATCATCAGATGTATCAATAATGTTGAAATTAATGACAACACGCACATTTACGATGTTTTACGACAATTTTTGCTAATCCTCGCTGCAGATTTATTGTACCAATAACATTAATATGAGGCAAGCACACATTGATAGCCACTATGAAAGTCATTTCTTATTCTACGTGCTGTTCATTTCAAGATTAGGAACTCAAGTTGCTTCTTCAGAGATTGAGAATTAAATTTTTCGCGCAATTGAAATTTATAATTCATGGGCTGCTTTTATAAACGAGTCGCAGAAACGAACAATAAAATGATGAAAAATTTTGATTACCCAAGGCAAGTCAATGCATAACTCAAAAATCCACGGAATCCACACTCAAAATTGTAATATATGCGTATTATGACCCAAAAAAATTACATGAGCATTGAATGCTAAATTTTTTGTAACTGACCTATTATTTTTCACAAAGTCCACAGGTGCTTGTCATTCTCATAAGAATGTAATCATCAATCGAGTATCATTTATTACACGGGCAAGTAATAATTAACACTCGTATCGTATCGGCTTACGTACACTTGAGGCGCTTCAACACTTGAGCAACGTATCTCACACCGGGCATCTGACGTTGAATTAACGTTTATTTAACGTTTTTATAACGAAATTAACGTGTAATAAACGTTTTTCCATCGAAATCAACGTCGTTTCAGCGCCATTTATCAGCCGGGCATCTGACGTCGATTTAACATTTATTTAACGTTTCTGTAACGAAATTAACTCGTAATCAACGTTTTTCGGTTGAAATCAACGTCGTTTCAACGCCATTTGTCAGGGGAGGTGACTACGGGGCCTCTACTGTACCCCGGCCGCCACCCACTTGTCCTCCCTGAGGTCCTGATGCAAGGCGCCCCCATGGGGGCCAGCGACCCCCTGCAGGTCATAACCATTATATGGGTACCCCCCCATGGCCGCCATGTTGGGGAGGTGGTGCAAGATGGCGTCGGCCCGAGCCCCCCTCATGCCGCCCATGCACATAACGTTGTTGGGGTCGTAGGACCCGGCGGCCATCTTGCCGTGGTCGTAGCCATGGGCCACAGAGGCCCTCAGGTACATGGCCCGCATGTCGGGGTGCACGTGAGGGTCCATTGAGAGCCCTGCAGCGTGGGGGTCCATGTGAGCCCCAAGCAGGTGTTCTCTGTATATAATATCATGGTTAATTCTCGGGATAATTGCCGTATTTATACATTATTTAATCCTAATATATTGGCTAACATGAGATAATCGATAATTATTCAATAATTAATTTATAATTTAATAATAAACGAGTTATCAAAAAAGCAACATTTAATATCTCATCGGTCCCTTGAAATTAAGTGTATACTTTGAATTGTGAGGAAAGAGGTGCATTATATAACATTAATTTTTTTAGTCACTACCAAAAAAATATTCAACTTATTTTTCTTGTCCTTTCCAACCCAAACGTATATATATTTTTTCTATATTTTTGTTCAATTAAAATTTTTAATGCATCATTTAAAATTATTATTTAAAAAATCTATAACCTGAAATTATTATGGCCAGACACAAAACATAAACATTCAATGTACGAAAAAAATCAAATATGATGAGCTTTCGTTAATTGCACCTGCGAAAAGTGTTAATTCAACTGCAATAATATATTGTCAGATAAAAAGTTAACAATGAAGACAAGAGCAGTGCTTTAAAATAACGGAACCTGCAACATTAAACACGAAACATCCGGGCCCATACTTTCAAAAAAAGTTAAGAGATCGTAAGTTCATCAGCCAATCATTGACGGCCTTTCGAGCAAAATCCACCAATCATAGACAAGAAAATAGAGCGTTAGTACTAACGTTCACTTAGCGAATTTTGAAAGTATGGCCTCCGATTACCAGTCCCTGAACATAAAATAACCTACAACATTACAAACGAAACATCCGATCACCAGCCCCTGAACATAAAATAACCTGCAACATTACACACGAAACATCCGATCACCAGCCCCTGAACATAAAATAACCTACAACATTACACACGAAACATCCGATCACCAGCCCCTGAACATAAAATAACCTACAACATTAAACACGAAACATCGGACCGGGTGACACACATGTAACCTGACTCTGCTTGCCTGGCTTAGCCTGCGCACCTTGTACCTTATTTCACGCTCGGGCTGAAATTAATTCTGTTCCGACACAAGGCTTATAATTTTGTTCTAAATCCAAAGGCTTACAATTTTGTTATAAGTCCAAAGGCTTATAATTTTGAAGCTAGAATGGACTGCTGTCAACGAGCGTCGTTGCAATTTATTTATGACGGTGATTTGTGGTGTCATGATGTGGTTGAAGGAAAGTCATCGATCGAGTTTTTAAAAAGGTATCAATGAATTCATGATTTATAATATTAAATGGTAAAATTATTTTCATGATTTTATTCAGTACACAATAAATTAAAACTTTAGATAGTTGTGTGCATTCATCTTTTAATCTGTTTATCATTAATCGAAGAAGCAGACATTTAATTACTTCTGAGGCCTATATAAATAAATAACTCTACGAATACAGCTTCTGGTTATTTTTTAGAATATTCAACAAATTATTCATGCAAGCCAATTCCATTTTAAGGCTTTTTGCTACTTCATATGAAATTCTGGTTAGCAATTCATGCACTGACGCTGCCATGTGTGTCTTGATCATTGTCAGCACTTCTATGGAAGTTTTTTATTCTATTCTAATTTTATCTAATAAAAATTTAAATTCATTTCTTGCTCAACATTTTATTTATTTGATTATCGATATAACTGATGCCGTTAAATGAATATACGATATCATGATAATAAATAATACTGACGCGACCCAATTCGCTTCCAAAACCCAATACAAACAATTATTCGCTGTTTATTCACCAGTCACATATTTCCAGTAAAAAACTTTTCATGAATATTGATTTTACCAATAAAAATTTGAAGACAAATATCGCAAACGAAATTCTGAGCAACAAATTTAGACTTGGCAATAAGTATGTTGTTATACTGCTATATAAATGAGGAATTATATATATACCGTAATAACTATGAACTAGGAATTTCGCCGTCGAGATAAATATTCGCGAGCAAATGAGGCGCGACGATGAAGGATTGCATGTGCGGATAGCGCGACATTTCAAGCCTGCCGGAATATTCGGAATTTTTTCAGGCAAGCGCGCGGTCGAGTTCAGGGCGGACCATTTCTCAGCGGAGACGTTCACTGCTGTAACGTGACCCGACCGAGGGCCCGGGGGCGTTCTTCGGGGGGGGTGGTGGAGTGAAGGGCTTGGGAAGGGAGAGATGGGAGAGAGATGGGAGAGAAGTGGGAGAGAAGTGAGAGATGTGAGAGATGGGAGAGATGTGAGAGATGGGAGAGATGGGAGAGATGAGAGAGAGAGCCGAGAGATGGGAGAGAGCTGGGAGAGAAGTGAGAGATGTGAGAGAGAGATGAGAGATGGGAGAGAGCTGAGAGATGTGGGAGAGCTGAGAGATGGGAGAGAGCTGAGGGATGGGAGAGAGCTGAGGGATGGGAGAGAGCTGAGAGATGGAGAGAGCTGAGAGATGGAGAGAGCTGAGAGATGGAGAGAGCTGAGAGATGGGAGAGTAATAGAGAGGAGCATATGGTGAATATATAAGGAGGAGGTTGGGGTAGCGCGGTGAAGAGAGGAGAGCAGCGGCAGATAAGTAAGTGGAGAGTTAAGTATGGCGGGCAAAGAGACAGAAGTAGATGGGGATTACAAAAAGAGGTGTGATTATAAAAGAGGTGAATATAAGAAGGAGGTTGAGGTAGCGAAAGAGGATGAGAAGGCATATACAAAGGGAGAGAGCAGCAAGCGGTGAATATAAGAAAGAAGAGTAATATGGCTGCCATTGCCAAAAAGTCGCGGGCGAACGGAGAGAAGTAGTCGGCCAATTGAGTCAAACGAAAAAAAAAGAAATATGAAAATACGAAAATAATATTTTTCAAATAGTTGAAATAATTAGGGTTAAGGTATGAAAGTTAGAGCAATATCGTTTTAACAGAAGTTAAAACGATTAATGAGGAGTAAGACGGCCATTCAAGAGCACCATTATACATTTAAAAAGTGGAGGGACAAGTTCAAACGATCGGACCACTCAGACAAATAAGTGAGTATTGTCTAAATAGCCCTTGTCTGGGTGATCATGACCCAGTTTACACTTTGGAGGGGAGTATCAGTGCTACGTACGTGAGTTTTTATGCTTGTGCTGTTTGTAGGGAAATGTGCCACTCGTTTAATTTTAAAGCTAAACTTAGGACAAAAATCTAGCCGACTGATGAATGAGTGTAGAATAATTGGAAGTCATTGGAGGCCCGCGTCAATATAAAGTTTGGTTTGGACGTCAGTCACAGGGGATAATATTTAAATAATATAAGTATATAATTAGTATATAGTATAAGTATAACTAGTATAATATAAGTATAATTAGTATAATATACGTATAATTGTTAAAACATAATTATAATTATTGTAATATAATAATAATTCTCATAATATAAGTATAATTAATTGAGTTTATAATTAATACACGACTTATATGACTTGAAGACGCATAAGAACTCGTGCGAGAATTAGAGGTTGATCTCGTGTAATATTTTTAAGTGTTATCTGATTGCACTTGTTAATGCGCAAATTTTCTGGAAAGATCATAAACATCCAAGTTACTTGAGTACAGCTTTCCACTTCATACAGCCGGAAATAAACCGTCCCATGCTATCTTACTTTGTAACCCAGAAAACAAACGTGAAAAACACATCGAAGGTTTGGGCAAAACAGCCGTAAAAAGGAAGCAGGTCTCGCATAGAACAAAACGCCGGCTCCAAATTCAATCCTTCCTGGAGTGGCGCAGGCAAGGCTTCATTAGGACGAGTAAGCGGTCATTTGAAAGGAGAAAGCGGTCATTTGAAAGGAGAAAGCGGTCATTTGAAAGGAGAAAGCTGTCATTTGAAAGGGGATCTTGTTTTGAGTAACTCACACACGAGGGCTGCGAGGTACGGACCTCTCGCAGCGATAATTGTACGTCTCGCCGCTACCGACACCCTCGGCCGACACGCTGGTGGGTGGCCGACTCGGCGGATGTCGGACATTTCAGATTTTTTGTCATAAAAAAATATTTAAATGATTTCGTATACTTTGTATCCAGTGTTGTTTATAAGGGCAACTTTTTTTCTAATATGTGTTTGCTGCAGAATATTTTACAGCTTACATGCACCATCCAATTCAATCATACAAAAAAAAAAAACGATTCAATGTTTAAAAATACTAAAATAGTATTTTGTCTTTTATAAATTGTCTTTTATATTGTATAAATTGCTAAGACTATAAGTCAGGAACTAAAATTTAATTAAAATATTATCCAATCAGAATTTTTATCTTGTAAAGAGAAACCTCCGTAAACTGAATTTACTGTTAGGGGATTTTTAACTCTATGGCAATTGAAAAAAAATTCCAATCTATAGAATCCACTTGCTACAGGGAACTTCATGTACACCGCAGTGCACGTTATTTCAACAAGCTATTTATTAACTAAGATGAACATTTTTCGATTCGATCGCGCTTTTTTTTCGTGGCTACTAGGGTGAACACGAAATAAAATGTTTTATAAGAATCATTTCGTATCGTCGTAAGGCTATCGTCTTGATTGATACCGTCTATTCTCTACCCAATAAATGTTCATTACTTTTAGATGCTGTATACTACCTGCCCGATTCTGATGCCGTCTATTACCTTCCCAATGAATTTTTATTACTTTCATGATGTTAGGGATTACAATAGGGTTCGTTAAATTTGTCATTTCCGTTTTGATTCACCACCGATGACTTCGCAAATGAATGTTTACTTATTTATCATTGCTATGTGATCCACCACAGAGGTTATTAGTACCTGAATTGTTTATCGTGTTAATCTTTCGTGTTTATGTAGTGGTGGTTTTTCTGGTGATATTGAATATTTATATTAGGTTATTATTCATGTCTTATATATAAATTCGTTAGCGTTACGCTAATTCAAGTCTTTAATTTGTATTTATTCGTGCTTTTTGAGCGGGGCTCCGAACCTAGGACATGATTAGGTATTAATAGGCAAGAGCTAGAAAGACTGACGGTTTATAGTTTTGTATTTTGTTTTCTTGTATTTATCGTTCATTTATTATTATAGTTCTTTATTCATCAGTTTTTATTCATCCTTTATTTACGATCATTGGCCAAGTGTTCGGGGCCAGAGAATGCTTATTTATTTACTAGTCCCGAACAATATGCCTGCTCATTAAATATGAGTTACATTTGAACAAGAAGAGATCATCAGCCGCTGGTATATGCGTGAGACTCGACTGTAATATCCTCGTAATACCCATAGCAACACCGCACTGTCTTCACCACCTCGCCCATGGGGTCACAGAGTGCACCGGTCTGACACTTGTCAGGCCGCTCAGCATGTGTTGGAGACGACTTTACTTTCAACGCGCAGTCTCACGACCCGAGACAAGTGCGTCTCACGATCACAGACAATAATATTAAGTAAATGTACGTCTCTCGATCTTATACAAGTTCGTCTCACGATCCTATAATGTACGTCTCTCGATCTTTTACAAGTTCGTCTCACGATCCTAGAATATACGTCTCTCGATCTTATGCAAGTTCGTATCACGATCCTAGACGAGTGCATATCTTAAGAAAAGATCTCAGCGATCTTGAATTAAAAGATCGTTTTGCTGGATTTTGAAGTGAACAAATTGCGAGCGATGTCTCCGCCATAGCAGAATAGTGAATAATTATATAACTTCTCATAGGATCACTACGGTGCGTCAATTAAGTCGAAAAAAACATTGCCGAATGCTTTCAGGCACAAAAGTGTGACACTGTTCGAGACAGATAGAAGTGAAACAATGATGCAATGAAGATACAAAGTTTTTCGCTTTGTAAACGTCATTGGTTATCGCCGATGCTGTCTATATTGTCACCGGCTAGGTAGCTGGAATATCTGGAAACGCAAAAAAAACATCTTTTAACACTCGTTTGGAAAATATGACAAAAGTCAAAGAAACAAAAGATGTTATCGAGTTCCACGCTCAGTTTTGTTCGTTATCCAGTTTCGCATTTCTCAGTATAAAGGCCCCACTCAAACAAATAGTGATCGATGATGTTCGAAACGCAGATAACATGAACCAGGGCAAGTACGAGTGACAGGAGAACTGATAATGAGAAATCCTTCCTAACAGCTTTTTTGTTGAGTATGATCAAACATTATTCATTATTATGTACACCCTACTATGTCCATGTATATCTGTTCCTTATGGATGAATTTGTTTTCCGCTAAAGCTGTTTCTTGTTGCTCTATATAAATTTATTCATTCAAAATGTTATTGTAGCAGTTTTCAGTAGTTAATGTAGAAGTAATTGTATATATTATGCAATTTACTATTTCATAAAAAAATTTCTGAATAAAATTTCGAAGTTATTCTGGAATTTTTTATAGCTTCATCAAGCTTTCAACGTAACGGTTTGTGCCACTTTGGGGATTGTTGTTTTGTGCATAGCATCCAATATTATAATATATATATATTATGTTAGGAATTATTTTATATTAAATATAAGATTTATATATTTTTATCTTACATACTTAATAAAACTCGTATTTTTATCCGAGCAGAAGAAAAATGAAGTTTATGATTGAGCTTTTTTCGGCAACTATGAATTTGAAGCAAGTGCAAAAAAAATCGATAGCGAAATTCAAGTTCAAACACGCAAACTTTTAGAACATAACTAATACAGGAATATCTGATGCATATATATCTCTTTCCCGCGTTAATGGAGGTTACAAAAATTTCTATATTTCTCTTTTCCGCATGATATTCAAATTTTCCTTTAAATTTTCAATGCATGCTTTTCAGAATTGAATTACATGAAGTAAAATTTTTTATTTTATTTGAAGCCACTATGACATCAATGCTACCTCGTCCGTGTGGAGTGCCTTTTTTTATAAATTTAACGATTGGTACGAGCTTAAATACAAACTCGAGATGGGTACAAGATGCATGGGTACGTGCTTAAATACAAACTCGAAATGGGTACAAGATGCATGGGTACGTGCTTAAATGCAAACTCGAGATGGGTACAAGATGCATGGGTACGTGCTTAAATGCAAACTCGAGATGGGTACAAGATGCATGGGTACGTGCTAAAATAAAAACTCGAAATGGGTACAAGATGCATGGGTACGTGCTAAAATAAAAACTCGAGATGGGTACAAGATGCAGGGGTACGTGCTGAAGTACAAACTTGTACCTGAACAAGGCTTCGCAAACGCAGCGACTTTTTTATCTCCAGGGAAGTTAGTGCTCAGCAGATGAACTAACAAGTCAAATAAGTGTCAATTGCGCTCCCTTCAACATTTATTCTTATGACAAGGCATCGGAGACCACGTGGTGTTAGTGAAGAGAATAAGTTGCAATAGATTATAGCCCTATACACACTAACTACCGAATATATCATGTGCCATACGTAATTATGCCCATTCGCCCAATTAAATAGAGTCACTGAGGACCTAATACTTTGTTGTTTAGGATATACTAAGGATAAATAAATGAAATAAATGTCTGCAATAAGGAACGATCTGTGCGGAATGCAGCATTCAACTCTTTAAAGGTGGCATCCAACTCATAAACAGCAGCATTCAAATCGTTAACAGCAGCATTCAAATCGTAAACAGCAGCATTCAAATCGTTAACGGCAGTATTAAACTCGTTAACAACAGCATTCAACTCCTTATCTGCAGTATCCAACTCATTAACTGCAGCATTCAACTCGAATACTGCAGCATCTTAAAACATTAAAAGCAGTATCCAACTCGTTAATTTTCAGAGTACCATATATCGAATGTTCGATAAATGCGCTTCCAAATCTTTCATAGATGTTTTCACTTAAGAAAACGAGATAACGTAAAGAAAATGTCAAGTAAAATTTTTTTAAACTGAACCCACAAAAGTTTTAATAAAGCAAGACCGTACAATTAAATACTGTGTGACATTCTCCAAGTTCAGTTTAGTGATAAATGAATGATGGTAATCTATTATCGAAAAATGAAATAGAACCGTTAAATATAAATGTAAAATTAAAAGGATGCTACACTTTCGAAAGTAATTGTATGATAGTTCTATATGTTACATGACAAAAATGAGGTCAAAGTGAAACTGGCACTGGAAAAAACGCTAACTTTAAAGGAATAAGCTTATGTTAATTTTGCATGACGTACTATGTTACCTAGTGTGTCGACACATTACTATATTATGGTGAAATAAAAATAGTTGCATAATGCAATAATAAACCACAATGGTCAAAACTATAGCATATATTATGCGAAAATATTACTGCTAGCATAGCAGGAGATTTGTCTCGAACCCGAGACAATGTTATCCGTGGGGGCGGTTTGTAAAGGACACGAGGCTGCCGAGACGGTCTCTGAGAGCCCAAAATGTGTCTCCGCATTTCGGTCTCTGAGAAACCAGAATGTGTCCAAACATTCCTTGCGATCAGCAAGCGTCCCGGACAAATTCTTACACCGGACACTTGCTCTCGAGTGTCTTTCAAAGCCACTGCACGAAGCCCAGGGCGGTCGGTCACCAAAATAACATTAGTTTGGCGAAGCATCATTTTTCTGTTCAAGTTATGGGGGATAGAATTTGAAGATTATTGATAACGTGCCCTAGCGGTAACGTATATAGGCAGGATAGAAAGCATTTTGCAATAACTAAAGGTATTTAAAGACTAAGAACTGCATCGCAAACCGAGTGTAATGAAGTAACGTGTGAATTTCATTTTCATGTACAAATTCATGTACAAAAAATAACACGAACCGCATTGTAATTGCATTTTAACGACGTGACATCTCAGATGCATCGCAAACCAAGTATAATGAAGTGACACGAGTCGAATCGCAGTCCGAGTGCAATGAGATGACCAGTAAACTGCATCGTATTCAATGTATAGAATTTATATCTCAATTGCTTTTAAATCCGAATATTTTCAAAAAGAATAAAGCATGGTCAGCAAAAAAAAAATTAATCTGACAAATCATCAGCAGACTCATTGTTTTTCAACATATAAATGTTTTTGGTTGCTGCATGCGGCGCGCCTGAACAGTGAACACGCATTTAACATCGCTCGTCGATACCAACAGATATTTTGATATACTATTGCACAATTTCATACGCAAGACAATAGAAGTGATATTACGGATTTTATATCGATCGTAATTACTCGACTCGATTGGGACGTTTCATTCTGGAGAACGGGAGCATAATTTTCATTAAGAAACTTATGGCGTCTCTTCTTGAGTCAAAACCATTCTCAGTGCACGCTTGTATATCCTCAAAAATTCGTCCCAAATTTTGATTAATCCATGATCAAAATTTGAAGAAATATTTCCTGATATTTGATGCACGACGATTACCAACGGTATGTACGATGCATCTATAGGTTAAATGTCAGGCTCGAGTAAGTTGAAAATCTACACGAGTTTTTGAGTGATTGATATTAAAAGCTATTAAGGATTTTGATCAATGTTGGCATAGATTCGCTCGGAGATCATAGATATTTTTTTTTTGCAAACTCACACCAACCTGAAGAAAACGCTCGCGATTGTCATTACCTGTAGTACAATCTAACATAGTCACCTAATTAAAAGTCCTGACTGAGAAAAGTAAACGACTGTAGCTCAGATACTCTCAAAATAGTTAATAGATGCAATTATTTGTCTATTAGGTTCGTTTTTTTGAAATTGAAGTTTTTTTTATGTATTTATAAATCAAAATTTTCGTAAAGCAACGATTTATCACATTAGAAAATTTAACGGACTGTTGATAACACTGGTATTTATTTGGTTAAAACCATAATTTACTTTGCTGGTAATTTTCTTACTCTGAACTCACTACAGAATTCAAGCTTCTATCAACCTGTTTTTTGGAATATTTTTGACACGTACTGAAAATTGGACGAAATTCATCTGGTGTGGGTGATATTTACTCACAGTATTCAAATTACAAAATATACTTCATCCTGCCATATCATAGACATAATTACCTATAGTTTCGGATAATATTGCACGGTTACACATGCAGCGTTGCCCCAGCTGGCTAGCACGCACCCCAGTCGCCATGGGAGGGCCGACCGTGGACCCTAAACTGCGGAAGGACGTCGTCGGGTTGCGGACGGACAAGTGTTGTTTCCGGTACCTCAATTGTCGTGCTGCCAATCGTGCGAGCTGCACTGACCCTCTCAACCTGATGCCGGAAATTCGAGAGAAGTAAAGTCGAGCTCGTGCGGCGCTGAGAAGCGGATGACATCCATCTACTGTCTTCAACGAACGTATGAAGAGTTCATGCATGACAATGAACAGGTTTACGAGGAAGAGTAAGATAAAGTTTCGGCGGGTACAAAATGCTTCAAGTTACATGAATCTGGAGGAAACCCAGTGCCAGTGTGAAGCGTATTTAAATACAGCGTTAGGATTTACCATGAAGTATTTAAATGCAGCGATTAGATTTATTTATTTAAATGCAGCGTTAGGATTTATTTATTTAAATGCAGCGTTAGGATTTATTCATTTAAATGCAGCGTTAGGATTTATTGAATATTGGTCTTTGAGTACGAGATTTATGGTCGGATGGTAACAGAAGGACATTAAATTCGGTGGTGCAAGAAAGTTGGTTATAGGTAAGTCGATCTAAATTGTCTGCTAATTTATTAATCACTTCGCAATGACTTATGGCACTCAGCTCAATTACTCATCTTAAGGAGATACATAAAAAAACGAGAAACTCCAGTCATTAAATTTTGATAAATGTAATGGGGTGCACTGGAGTGTGTTATATTTTGTGGGCGTTGAGTGTGTTATACCAGTGCATGTTTTTGACTATGAAAATTTTTTTAAATAGAATCTGGTCGGAATGAGAGTTTCGCATGAGATTTTATTCATTGGATCATTGCATAAGAAATGAAATGATTGTACGCAGTTGGGTACTTTTTCTGCAAATAGAAACTCTGCCGTCGAAAAAATAACGAAAAGTGACCAGCCAATTCTCCGTTTGAATAACGGCCAATTTTCTAAGAAAATGAAGTAGAATATTATTAAGGCAATTCAAGTAGAATCGGTGTAAATTTTTCAATTGATGATCCAGGCGCCGTAACTCACGTCGAACTAAAGCTAGACTGAATCAATGATGTTCAAGAAACAAAAAATTAAAGGCAGGGAGGAAAAAAAGACAGGCATGTTTTAAAGAAAAGTTTTAGGCTTTGCTCATGAGTTTACTTGCAGACAGGAGGAGATTCATTATTGATGACGAGAGATATTGCTTGCAAATGAGCACAAGACCGACAAGAATGGATAGAAGAAAAAGTGCTCCCGTACTTTAAGTTAGTTTATATTTCCTGTTGGTCTGCAGTAGGTAAATGCTGAGCCAAAATTAAGCTGCGTCCGATATTGGATTAGAGTTTTTTGAACTATAGAAGTGAATTGAAATTTGTGGATGTTGATATTATTGGGTGAGTGAGTGTGATGGTAGGGCTTTGATACCGGGCTTGAATATGTAAATCTGAGTGCAAACCAGGGCATTTTGAGAGTGTCAAAATGCCCTGAGTCAGGATTTACACTGACGAATAAGAGGGTGATGGAAAAGAGGGGAAATATGAAGGAGACGATTGGGGAGAGAAGGGAAATGAGAGGGAAAGGTTAGGGAAGAGAAGGGAAATTAAAGGGAGAGAGGTTAGGGAAGAGAGAGGAAACGAGAGGAAGAGGATCGAGAAGAGAGGAAGAACGAGAGGGAGAGGATCGGGAAGAGAGGCGAAATGAGAGGGAGAGGATCGGGAAGAGAGGCGAAATGAGAGGGAGAGGATCGGGAAGAGAGGAGAAATGATAGGGTTAGGTTGGGGAAGAGAGGGGAAATGAGAGGGAGGCTAGGGAAGAGAGAGGAAACGAGAGGAGAGGCTATAGAAAGAGTGGGGAAATAAGAGGGAGTAGTGGATTGGGAAGAGAGGGGAAACGAGAGGAAGAGGATCGGGGAGAGAGGGAGAGGTAAGAGAAGAGGCTATAGAAAGAGTGGGAAAATAAGAAGGAGTAGTGGATTGGGAAGAGAGGGGAAATGAGAGGGAGAGGATCGGGAAGACAGGGTGAACGAGAGGGAGAGGCTATAGAAAGAGCGGGGAAATAAGAGGGAGAGGATCGGGGAGAGAGGGAGAATGAGAGGGAGAGGTAAGGGAGGAGGGCTGCGTGTCTCCAGTGACAGAGGCCGAGGTTCAGATAACAAGGCATTTAATTAAATAGGCGACGGAGCAAAGCTCGACTGAAGTAAATCTGCTGGTATCCTGCCCAGCCTGGCGGGTTGAGTTGAACTGGCAAGATCTTTCCCGTAGAAACAGCATTGCAGGAGGCTGATTTCGAGAAAGAATAATGAAGCACAAATAAATCTGAACCGTTGACGATATAATAAAGACTAAAATTTATTAGTGGCGTCAAAAAATAAATCAGCAGAAGATTAGATTGGAAGAAAAAGTGATTAAAGGCAACATAAATAACTTTGAAGAGGCGGCAAAAATTCAATACCACACATTGAGCGAAGTCTGTGAGATGACAATATTAAAAATTTGCTTTAAACATTTAAACATTTTTATGCACAGTTGAAGTTGCGAAATGTAACTGAAATTGCAAACATTGAAACGCGGATAAAAAAATTGTTTTATTTAACGATGGGTCTACTTTTCTAGTCGGATTGTGCTTTAAAAGAAAATTGATTTACTTAGGATAAGGTTAACTGCCAACAGGTGTATGAACAGGTGAAAAACGTGAACAAAATTTAGTTGTCAGAGGCTTGATTTTTTTTTGTTAATATTCGCACCATATTTTAGCAAGTGCGAACTTTATTCGAAAATAATGATTGAGTTCAAATTGATATTTCAATATTTTAATAATTTGTGATTTCAAGCTGCACGCGGGTTTTAATGGACCTTTCATTAATCAACATTGCTTTGGTTGCTAAGTTTTCAACGGGCAAAGAAGAAATATGTTTTCAGATACCATATATTAAGTATTCCAAGCAACGTCGGGATATCATTATAGTGATTTTAAAATTAATAATATTAGTTACTAGATTATAGTTATAAACGAGAAATTGGTGTCTAAATTGGAGCTGAAAATTTATATGATGTTCGCTTGTATCAAATGCGGTGCTGATATCAAGTGAGATGTTACTCGTTATTATTGTCATTCTTTGGAAGATTGTTGTTTATTTGAAACAAGATACGTTGAATAAAGGACTATTCCTCCAAAACATGCAAAATATACTATCAAGTTAATTATAAAATTATTTAATCATTTAGTTTATACTTAAAAACACAAAACACTGTTTCAGTAACAAAAAATACGTCGAGGATTGCTCCTCAATAAACATTAAGGCGCAAACGAACGCTAATTCATATCGAACAAGTTTTTTATTAAAATCCTAGTATGCTCAAAAGAAATTACTCGGATCCGAAGTCACGGCCAACGAAGTGAATCGAGCAATTCTCTATGATTTTCGGGTAATATAAATGAACGATAAAATATTATCTTGAAGAAATTTGGACGTTTATTGAATTTGTAGGCATCGGCTATTGGACATCAATTGATACATTGGACATCAATTGATAATATTGTATCCTAGTTCTTAGGATACAATAACTAACTAGGATAAAATATTACATACAATATTCTAACTAATACATATTATTAATACATAATATTTCAACTAATGCAATATTATATATACAATATTTTAAGTAGGATAAAATATTACCATAAAAATGTTCTTCTTTTAAATAAAACAAGTTTCAACTTCATAACGTTCTTAGTTTTTTATTTATTAACAAATTAAAAGGGTCAGTTAATTCTGGTTCACCCTGTATAATTAATACAACATCTCACTTTTGCTGATTATTAAAGAGAACATCAACATAAAACCTCCCTTTTTCTAACTGTTGATAAATGTCATACCATAAATCAAGCTATTGAAGATATGGATACAATAAAATGAGCGCTGGTTTATATAAACAGTTGCTTATATTATCGAATTGCTTCAGTGGAAAAATACAATAAAATTAAATCCTGTTTATTTGATATATGTTAATAAATCATTTTGCTAGCGGTGATATAGAATAAATACAGTACAAATCTGCAGCATTCCCATGACGTTTTTTCAACTCTAGAGCCGTATCAACGGCTGACAAGTTAGTTAAATGAGAGACTCCAATTCCGTAGACTTTAAGGTGATTCGCACCTTCCCTAACAAGCGCGCGTCTGGCCAGCCAGAATGCACGGCGATCAACTTAGCTCATCCTATCAATGTTATCGCATAACATTGAGTCGAATGAAGATTCAATAAAATATTAGGCTATAAAGACATCCTCAGTTGCCATTTCAAGCAAATTTTCGCTCATTTTAAATAATAACTGAGCTCTGTTAAAATAACAATGTTGGAGAATCTCCGTGAACCCATGGGTTGAATTTCGCGTACCGAGCATCAACGTATATGTGTCCAGAATTTAATAAAATTTTTCATCGTGCAATTCTTCCAGTAATATTCAATTTATTCTCTTTATTACTTTTTCGATTTTGTTCAGTTTCTTTATGTTACTAATCCACATGCAAGTGATTTTTCGCAAACCTATCATGCATTACTTTAAAATTATTCAATCAGACGAAATGTTCACTTCTCTGCTAATGGATGACGTTTATTGCAATGTAATATTGTAATACAATCAAATGTTGGATAGTTTTTTATTACATTTTATTGCCTTGTTTGTTTTATAATATGAATATGCCAAAAACAAAAACTATTATTCTCTTTTTCTTCCGTATTTTTTGAGTTTTCCGAATCAACGACAAGTTGCATCTGATGTGAAGTTGCCTGCCTAACTGCTGGATCAAAACAATAGCATAGCATGCCATGGCCATAATTACCTATATAAACTGTAATTATACCAGTAATTATAAGAATAAAATGCCAAAATGGCACTAAAATAGTGATTATATTAGGAATTGTTCACTCTAGAGCCGCAGTACCGGGGCTCTCTAACACGGCGGCAGGAAGCGCAGCGGCGGCAGCAAAAAGCAGCGGCGCAACCAGAGCCTCGCGGCGACGGTCGCGGAGGGCGGGATCGATGGGTGGCTTGCCGGGGGATATTGCTGCGTTATTACGTGTAATATTAGTGTGTTATTGCGTATAATATTAGTGTGTTATTGCGTATAATATTAGTGTGTTATTGCTGTGTTATTGCGTATAATATTAGTGATGTTATTGCGTATAATATTAGTGTGTTATTGCTGTGTTATTGCGTATAATATTAGTGATGTTATTGCGTATAATATTAGTGTGTTATTGCTGTGTTATTGCGTATAATATTAGTGATGTTATTGCGTATAATATTAGTGTGTTATTGCTGTGTTATTGCGTATAATATTAGTGATGTTATTGCGTATAATATTAGTGTGTTATTGCTGTGTTATTGCGTATAATATTGGTGTGTTATTGCGTATAATATTAGTGTTTTTGCGGTGTTATTGCGTGTAAAATGAGTGTTATTGCTGCGTTATTGCGCATAATATTGCTGTGTTATTGCGTATAATATTAGTGTTTTTGCGGTGTTATTGCGTGTAAAATGAGTGTTATTGCTGCGTTATTGCGTATAATATTGCTGTGTTATTGCGTATAATATTAGTGTTTTTGCGGTGTTACTGCGTGTAAAATTAGTGTTATTGCTGCGTTATTGCGTATAATATTAGTGTGTTTTTGCTGTGTTATTGCGTGTAAAATAAGTGTTATTGCTGCGTTATTGCGTATAATATTAGTGTGTTTTTGCTGTGATATTGCGTGTAATATTAGTGTGTTATTGCCATGTTATTGCGTATAATATTAGTGTTATTGCTGTGTTATTACGTATAATATCAGTGTGTTATTTTGTATAATATTAGTGTTATTGCTGTGTTATAACGTGTAATATTAGTGTATTATTGCTGTATTATTACGGAGAATATTTGTGTGGTATTGCTGTGTTATTACGTAAAATATTAGTGGTGTAATTGCTGTAATATTACGTATAATATAAGTAGTGTTATTTCCGTGTTAATACGTATAATATTAGTGTGTTATCGCTGTGTTATTATGTATAATATTAGTGGGGTTATGCTGTGTTAGAACGTATGATATTAGTGTGTTATTGCTGTGTTATTGCTAATAATATTTGTGTGGTATTGCGGTGTTATTAAGTATAATATTAGTGGTGTTATTACTGTCTTTTTTCGTATAATATTAGTGGCTTGTTGCTGTGTTATAATGAATAATATTAGTGGTATTACTGCTGAGTTGTTACGTATTATATTAGTGGTGTTATTTCTGTGTAATGTGAAATGTGGTTTCATTTCAACTTCGTTTTGTCAAAGGACAAAGTATATTACGCTTCAAATCGCTACTAATTGCAGATTGGATCAAGAACAAATAAATGCACGTGATTAAAATTAAAAACTTAGCTAAAAATTCGAGGACAAATTATCGGTTACAAATTACGAGTGATCAAATACACGATATCGATAGAAAGCGATAAATTACCGCATTCATTTTATGAGAAGTGAAAACTCGATGGGCAGCACGAGAGGTTAGCCGATGTTTAATTCAATTGAGTTGCGTATCGAGAACTGGTTATATATAATGCGATATCAATTGTAGGATAGGTTTTACTAAAAATATCTTTATAAAATATAGTATTATGTTAGCATATAGCATTATTTATAACATTATAACACTTTTCCTTATACTGTTTTATGAAATTTTTCTATAGAATTCTAATGTTTGGTATCAATGTCGTCATTAACACACGCGTGGAGTCAGCAGATTCAATTACAGAACAGCTATAAAAAAATCAATCAAATCAAAATTTTGAAAATGGTTTCTGGTGGCCACTTTTCATGACCACTTTATGCAGCCCTGACCAGAAATGAACTAATAATAAATTAAATAAATATAAAAATGAAAGCAGCAATAATTAAATAAATAATACACATGGATTTTATAATCGAAGAAGGAAATAGCGGAGCAACAGCAGCTATGCAACATACATGCCTCCGGAAGGAAGATTGGATACCCAAGAATGGCCAAATTTGATAGAAACTGAACGAGAACAAATAATATTGATGCAGGTAGTTAAAATATCGAGCACGAGCATGAATCCGAAACTGGAAATCAATGTTCTACAACACAAAATATCGGAGCAGGTGATCGAGTGGACAAATAGAAATCGAAGAACCGATGGATTCTTGATAAATGCTGGTAATGCGCCGAGAAAGTAAAGACTCATTCAATAATGCAGGCAATGCATTCAATGCAGAAATGCATTGAATAAACATGGGGCAAGAAATACAAATTGAATCAAATCAAAGAGATGCTGAACGATCAAAATAGGTTCAAACAAATCTCTATTGCATTGATTGCTATATATATATTCGACAGCTAAACATTGTACTAAGTTGAGCAATATTGAAATTGCGGGCCGGAATCTCCTGTAATGTTAACTATCTACATGAAAACGATAGGACGTTAGCACAATGAAACATTACGTGGATGGAAGAGCATGTCAGAAAATAACGCTATACAAGACAAAGAGACGGTCAAAAATATTTCGTGCTGAAGAACTCGATGGAACCATTAAAAATAACGTCTTTGAACTACCACATAACAAATCTCCGCTGCAAGACAACGGTCGAAAATATTGCAGAAGAACTCGATGGAACCATTAAAAATAACGTCTTTGAACTACCACGTAACAAATCTCCGCTACAAGACAACGGTCGAAAATATTGCAGAAGAACTCGATGAAACCATTAAAAGTAACGTCTTTGAACTACCACATAACAAATCACCGCTACAAGACAATGAAACCATTAAGATGAACGAGCAAGTCACCGAAACAACGTGTGACGACAATTACGTCGTAAAGAAGACAACGAAGTGCGAGGAACGACGCACAAGCAGAAGATAATCACCATCTTATCGTGTTACTGCGCGCGCTAATGACCATATGAGTAAAATGCACTGCCGTTAACGCGGTGACTTCATTACCTGGATTTTTTTTTCAATGTAAATAGTGTCGCAAGTAACGATTAAATTTTCAATAAGTGTGCTTGTCTCATTAATCTGATGAAATTGCAAATTCATCAAGAATTTATGAAAATGCACTGCCGTTAACGCGGTGACTTCATTACGAGGATTTTTTTAATTTAAATAGTGTCGCAAGTATCGATTGCGTTTTCAATAAGTGTACTTGTATCATTAATCTGTTTAAATAGCAAATTCACCAAGAATTTAAACGCACCCAATTCCCAAAGATATGGTTAATTCACTTGTCATTTACAACGTTTTTAAATTCTTCGTTTGCAGTATCCTTCCACGAACACGTTTGAAGTTTCATGTTATAGAAAGTCATACATATATAGTTTATTGATGCTAAGTAAATAATTTGAAACAAAACATACTAATAAATTAGCTTTACCTTGGTTAAACTTGACTATATGACTGATAGTGAGATATTTTTGCACCAAAAGGTTTATAGTGAACGATGAAAGAATTTAAGAGCGGGTATGGTTGTTATTTCTGACGTTCTTGAGCTCAAGCTTTTCTACTTTGAGAGATAAAAATAGAAATTTTTTTGTATCATTATAATTCAGAATCCACATTATTTTCAGCGTGCGAATAGAATGAGCATCACTCATATATATCGAAGTTAACTGATATACATCACTTTTTGCCTGAAACTTAGGCAAAAAATTTTCGGAAGAAAATAAATAAATTGAGACTTAACAAAGAAGTACGATGAAGGATAGAGAAACCCCATTCAAAAAAATTCTTGCTAACAAAACGTGAGAAAACTAGAATATTAAGAACACTGAATGCGTTATTCTTTACACGTAAAAATGAAACTAGTCATAACTGAATATTGAAAGACACAGAAAAAAAGAATTGTTAATATTATCCAAATAGTGACACTCTTGCATACCAATAGTAAGACAGTACTATTGACGTAGCCCAGATCCGGGACATTTAGGGTTAAGATGACCCATAAAGGGCTTAAAGTACATCAATATTTAGACGTCGTACCCATTCTTCTGAGTGAACATAACAGGCGTCACATAATAAAAACCATTTGACCGTAAAATGCTGAACAGAGCAACTGAGATGAAACGCAGGCGAGGCTGCACGGATTGGCGCTGTTGAGTAACGCCCCCTGTTACTGCCCTCTGTTACTGCCCCCTGTTACTGCCCCCTGTTACTGCCTTCTGTTGCTGCAGCCTATTGCTGCCCCCCGTTCTTGCCCCCCGTTGCTAGCCCCTTGATATTTCTGTTTACTAACAGTTTCGTCATCATCCATCAACTTTTGCAACTTGAGCCTCCTGTTGCTGCTGTTGCTGCCGCTGGTGCGCTGCGTTTGCGTCCCAGCAAATATTTAACGTTGAAATAACGTTAATATAACGTTGATTAAACGTTTAATAAACGTAAATTAAACATTGTTTGAGCGTCATTTGTATGGAGGGAATGTTGTTACTGCCGAGCTCTTGACGCATTACTGGTGTAAGGCGGATAAAGCAGCGTATAAATTATTGCTGTGTATAAATTATTGCTGTTGTTCGAGTCAGAACAGCTTTCGTTCATAAGTGCTGTAGCCTTTCTACCGAGACAGAAGCGTCTCTGTATTGTAAGAGTCACTGTTAGTCAGCTGTCGTCTCTGAATTTCTGGTGATAGGTTCAGTCTCTCTTGCAGGATTGATAGGACAGCTTCTAATATATGGATGATGTTTATACTACTTTATTCTGCTATTACAATTGTCAGTAGTATTCACAGTGGTAATTTTTAATTTTAATGTTCAAGAATATTAAATTTAAACGCCACGGATTATAGTTGATGACACTGAACTGATTACTTTCACTGATTACTTCAATACCGACACTGAATGAGCGAGCGTGAGAAAGTTAAGCTATAATTTAGTATGCGTAATATATGTTGTATGCAATAATTATTTGGGAGAAAGAATGTGTATTCAAGTTCATTATTCTGAATGTTTCCGCATACGAGTCTAGTATATACAATGTGGCACACGGGAATTCATTTGTTTGTGTGAAGGAAACAAGTGAAGCCTCATTGATAATTAATACACGTTGAGCTTCAAGCGCCAGAACGGAATGCGCTTATCCATTAATATTCCTGCATCAGCAGAGCTGCTAATTTTTAAAAGAACTATTCTAAAAATTAAACTATATTTCTTTATAGAATAGTGCTAATTTTTAGAAGAACTATTCCATAAACAAGCTGAGTCCCTGACACCGAACTCCCGAGGAAGCGGAGCTGTCAGCGTGACGAATCTTCCCTTCGCGCTGGGGATAGAATATGCTAGGCAAGACTGAGGGATAAAACGTGCCAGAGATATATGAGGGATAAAACGTGCCAGAGAAATATGAGGGATAAAACGTGCCATAGAAATATGAGGGATAAAATGTGCCATAGAAATATGAGGGATAAAAAGTGCCAGAGAAATATGAGGGATAAAACGTGCCAGAGAAATGTGAGGGATATAACATAGCAGAGAAATATGAGGGATAAAATGTGCCAGAGAAATGTGAGGGATAAAATGTGCCATAGAAATGTGAGGGGTAAAACGTGCAAGAGAAATGTGAGGGATAAAATGTGCCATAGAAATGTGAGGGATAAAACGTGCCAGAAAAATGTGAGGGATAAAACGTGCCAGAGAAATATGAGGGATAAAACGTGCCTGATTAGCATGATGTATACTACGACAATTGACAAGAAGTCAGTCGAGACGGTCCTATGAATTATGGGCACGGTAAACTGAGATAACTGACAAGCAGTCAGTCAAAACAGTCCTATGAATTATGGACATAGTAAACTGAAATAACTGACAAGCAGTCAGTCGAGACAGCCTTATGAATTATGGGCACAGTAAACTGAGACAATCGACAAGCAGTCAGTCGAGACAGCCTTATGAATTATGGATACTGATAATTGAAAGTTAAAAATTTGTGTAATATCTTGAAACTCTCTGAATGTAGTGAAAATCGGGTCGGTTGGTGTTGAGTGAAACATGCTTGTAAATATATACTAAATTCTCGGTTGACCGGAGTGAGTAATAGAAAGCAATAGTGACACTAGCTTTCTATGAATAGAGCTGAAAATACAGGGTTATTCTATATGATGGACCCAATTTAATGAATTCATATATATTTAAGTGTACATTCAAATGAATAACTCGTACACCAATGGAAAGAACAAAAAAATTATATTTTTTTACCCTACTCAAACGCGGAACGCCCCATTGGCATCTTGTTGTCCGAAACTTTTTGAATAAGTCACTTCCTGAGCGTTGGGTAGGGCGCATAGGAAATAAAGATCAGGCTCTACACTTCTGATTACCGAGATCACCTGACCTCATGTGACTATTTCCTATGTGGTTACGTCAAGGAAGCTGTTTACGTCCCGCCTCTACCAGCAACTCTGTTTACGTCCCGCCTCTACCAGCAGCTCTGTTTACGTCCCGCCTCTACCAGCAACTCTGTTTACGTCCCGCCTCTACCAGCAACTCTGTTTACGTCCCGCCTCTACCAGCAACTCTGTTGCTCTGAACAACCGTATCACTGCTACGGTGCACTCAGTAACAGAAGATATGCTTTCTCGTTTGTGGGACGAATTTAGCTATATTAAACATTTATAAATATGTAAAAAATACTTTGAACATTTTTCTCTCCATTGGTGTATGAATTATTCATTTTGAATTCATACACAAAAAAATTGTTAAATTGGGTACATCATTTAGAATACCCCAGCATTGTTTGATCAATGTATACTCAATCCTCCAAGTAGACAAAGTTGCAATAGCTGCAAAATAAACCTTATGAATGGAACCTTGATTCAGAGACAGCGGGGAATGAAAAATTATTAAATTTTATCGAAACATTAGTTAACGTCTGCTTGCTGGTGTCTATGACAGAAATCAGCAGGAAATGTTGAATAAAACAAAATTGGAGCCAATGACAATAGGAAACGCAAAGGTGACAGAAAATTTAAAATTTACCTCTCTCGGCTAGGATTGCTGGATGTGGATTGCTCAAACCCAAAGCAAGTACGTAAATATCCCCTCAATTTTTGGCCGACATGAGGGAGGTGACCCTCTAGCAATTGGCGGGTGTTTTAGAGCTAGGGTCTTGCCGAGGCTATCATTTGAGGTCTCTAATGGTATGCTCGCGATGGATGATCACGAGGGCTTCTCTAATTGCCTTGTCATCATATAAGAAGATTACCGCGCGATCGGCTTGAGAAGAAACGCAGTAATCGGGAATCGATTTGATGATCGTAAGTGCAGCGCCGCTACCGCTACACCCCGATTTATTAAATCTATATCGGTATAACCTGGCAATCCCATTGGTAATCCTATTTGATAAGTACTAGATGAAATGGATCGGTGCCTTAGAGGGGGATGTTAAACGTACATGCAGGATCTATGAAGCTGAGATTTAGGTTGCTCGATGCGGTGGTGTTCAGTAGAGCATTTTTTTATTATTTAAGATTAAGTGAAACAAATGTAAAAGTATATAATAGTGCATTCATAATCTTGTGATATTTTCACACTCCATGGAGTCCAAATACACATGAAAATGAACTCATATCCCTGCCTACCATGCAGAAAATTCATATTATCTGTAGGAACAAATTAAGTCTCTCTGTCGAGAAAAACGTTCTATATTTCTGTTAACGTTCTCTAATTTTTCAGTATTTTTTCAATGTACATACTTTAAATATACCCTCAACTCATATACCCTCTTACATACCCTCAACTCATATACCCTCTTACATAGTCTCAACTCACATACTCTCATACATACCCTCAACTCATATACCCTCTTACCTACCCTCAACTCATATACCCTCTTACATACCCTCAACTCATGTACCCTCTCACATACCCTCAACTCATATACCCTCTTACATACCCTCAACTCATATACCCTCTTACATACCCTCAACTCATATACCC
>NW_025941848.1:27752-140202 GCF_000764305.2 Hyalella azteca
ACAGCAGCAGGCGCACAGCAGCAGGCGCACAGCAGCAGGCGCACAGCAGCAGGCGCACAGCAGCAGGCGTACAGCAGCAGGCGCACAGCAGCAGGCGTACAGCAGCAGGCGTACAGCAGCAGGCGCACAGCAGCAGGCGTACAGCAGCAGGCGGATGAACGTAATATGGGAACGGATTATGGAAAAACGGAATAAGAGGACAGGGATCAGAGAAAAGGGAATCGGGGAGAATGGAATTTGAGGATAATTGACTATGAGGTAAAGAGATCAAGGACGAACATAAACAGGAGCTAGAACGGAATCGGGGTAAACGGAATATGAGAATAACAGAATAAGCGGAGAGCAGAATCGATGACAATCGGGAGAGAAGGTACCTAGATGAAGAAAGGAGATGAGGGATACTGAGTTCATGAGGAGAAGGAATTAGAATATCTAAGTCAGTAAAAGCGAGCCTGCCAGAAGAAGATAGATTAAATGTTTAACAAACGGAATAGAAAACATAGTAAGACATGTTTGCAATATTAGTTCTAACACTAATTGTTGTTAGATAATACTACAAAAGAAAATAATAATAATAATAATACAAATTAACCGTATTATACATAAGCAAGAAACTTTTTGGATATTAACTTCTTCGAACTTAAAAGTGCGGCTCTGAACAGTGAGCACTTTTGATCGTCAATATTTGCGACACCATAAACCATGTAACCACTTGGTATGGCAGCCACGGCTGTGTGTACAATGTACAGTGCACGACACTGTACACTGCGTAATGTTCACTGCTCAGCATGAGTTATGACTCACTGCCTGGCATGACACAAGTTATGGCACAGCGTCGTGTGTCAGGCACGCTGCTCAGGGCCCTAGGTTCTCACGGCCCACGTGACACCATAGCGCCGTGAAGTCACGGTCACGGCTTGACGTTAACAGGTGCGAGCGATCATGTCACTAGGACTTTTTGGGACGTTGTGTTCTGAAGGACGAGTTATAAATTAAAAGAATGTGATTAGGATATTTGCTTGTAATTAAAACTGAAGATTTTTTTTTTGGTCTTCCTTTTTGTTGAGATAATTCGCGGAACGAAGGAAAGTTCCTTTAACAAAAACTCAATTGGAAGTAATCTAATTCAGTGAAAATCTGGTAAATTTTCTGCCATATTCATTGCTCACGAATTTTTGGTCGTTTGCAGTATCAATGATCAATTATCATATCATTTAAATTGTCTTCAGTTAATATTTCCTCACTTTTATTAAATTTTATTCTCCACTAACTCATTCAAAATGCTCCAATAGACGAATTTCCGTATGATGCTTCTACATTCAACTATTTCAACGATTTATTTAGTATTATGAGACTTCTTACAATAGATGCATAATATTACGAGCCTCTACAAAGAATGAGTCTTCATCCCGCAGCTAAAGTCTAGCTGCATAAAGAAGAATTTCTAACTGGTCTAATACAAATTGGTATCTTAAGTACATTTATATTAATTTCTGAAGCATTATTGTCATGTTCAGGTGTTTTTTCCAAGTTATGCGCAGCACCCGCAATAATGAATGAATAAGAAAGTTAAATTAAAAAAAATGGCATTGAAAACAGGTTGGCGCGAGCACAATTCTGGCCAAGGTTCCCACGCACAATTGTAGCCGAGGGAAGAGGCATGACGACGCACACGACTGAGAAAGCTCATTGTGAGGGGACAGTACGGGACTGCATGGCTCAAAACATCCCAAAAAGGTTTCTTCTGGCACCCACATGCATGAATAGGCCTACCACGTACGAGCCCATTAGCATATGCGTTCGTCATCCAACCGTCCAAATTCCAAAACAGTTTCTTGGCACCATATGGGCACGCGGAGAAATAAATATAAATAAATAATAAATAAATTCCTGGGCATGGTACTCTATCTAGTTGACTTGTTTAATAATCATTTTTTATTACCAAAATAACTGGAGGAATATGTGGGATAAAATAAATTAATCATTTGAGGTATTTTCGTGAGGGTTCCTAGAGAGAGAGAGAGAGTTCCTAGAGACCACGTCTGTGAGAAAAATTCTACTCTTGCTGCAACGCTTTTTGAAGGAAAATTCAATCCCTTAATATTACAATAATGATGGGATTTATAAGAGGAATGGATGCCAGCTTAAGAGAATGCTTTACATTACGAGCAGGCAATTCCTCGACGATTCATGTAATAGGTTCATATTTATAATTCAATTGATGACCAGAGAATTCGTTGGTTTATATTATCAGGGAGTAGAACTTTTCTTCAGATGACGGTAGATAAAAAGGCAAATTTCAGAAAGTAGTTTTTCTTTATTAACGACGTTTCGAATGCAACAAACATTCATTTTCAAGTTAGGAGAAGCATTAAACATTGAAATTTTGGTGGAAATAAGTACATAATATAAGTAAATAGGATACAACAGTAAAATTTTGGACAAAAATTTTACTGTTGTATCCTATTTACTTATATTATGTACTTATTTCCACCAAAATTTCAATGTTTAATGCTTCTCCTAACTTGAAAATGAATGTTTGTTGCATTCGAAACGTCGTTAATAAAGAAAAACTACTTTCTGAAACTTGCCTTTTTATCTACCGTCATCTGAAGAAAAGTTCTACTCCCTGATAATATAAACCAACGAATTCTCTGGTCATCAATCGCACGTGTGTAAACAAGTAAATCCTGCCATCTAATAATAATTTATAATTCAAGTGAACGAAAGAGCAATTGGAGGCAAAAAATCATGCAAAATTTGAATAATTGGAAGCACTCAAAAGCTACAACAAATGAGCATGTCTCTGAATATTTTATATATTGCGTTGTAGAAATTAAAGCATTTGTGCCTGCAAAATCTTCCAATATTTTACTAATAGGTTACGAACGAGGCTCATTGAAGATATTTCCCTGTGCTTTACTTGAACTATTAAAATGAGATTCATTTATGTAAACCACGATCAGAAATGAATAAGGAGTAATTAAGCTCAAGTTGAGGCGATATCAACGACATTATATGACATGATTTCATCAGTGCGTGATAAAGCTTTGTGAAAATTAGACACGTGAGAAGTCATTTCAAGACGAAGAACCTTTTGAAGGTCGTTTTGTAAGCGTTATTCAATGATTTGAATCAGTTTAAAAATATTCTATAGAGTTTAAGATCATGAGTTAATTTACACAAAAATGTCCTCTTAAAAAATCGAATTAACATTTGTTTGAATACATTTTATCTTGCTTATGTGAAAAGACTTAATTAATTCGTTATCACTAAATTTTTTATTTTATTAATGCTGCAGAGAAGTATTAATGAAGTGAAATTTTAATCTCTAATTAAATGTTTTGATCGTCACGCGTACATTCTGTTCCTATTATATTTCTTAGAGGACATAGTAAATAGAGGACATATTTCTTATCAGCGATATAGTTTCCCATAAGAAGGCCTTGAATTTTTACAAACGAAGACACGAAGCAAGACATTTGTCTATGAAATAAATTACAGGAACCATTTTTAAAACATGGAAAAATCACTAACAATTTTTAAAATTCATCAGTAATTACCTCAAATAACTTTAATTTAGGCCGCCAAATTTTTTCGGCATTAGCTTGTCTAGATACCGTTTCAACTCAGCATGAAATTTAGAATATACTAATCATCAAAATATTTCACCAGTCCAAAAACCAAACCGTATGAAATAACCTTACAATTTTCTTCTGACCCTCGACGCTAAATCATTGAGAACAAAATTTGCGGTTCTTCCTGGTCGACATCCGCTTTAGCTTATCACGGATCGTACGCCAGATTGCAGCTGTCGCGCTGCGTTGTGGAGTCAAAAACTCGTGATTTCCAGAATTTTTTTCCCAAAAACATTACGTTTTTTATTAAGATTGAAATATTGAAAATGCGAATGGTAACTGACGCAGTGAAAATAAATAGAGTTGAACACCAATTTAACTAGCGACAAAAATTGAAGCTAAAATTTCAATAAACTGGGGAATAATAGTAGCGCTTAAATATAAGTATTCAATTACTTATTTTGCTATCTTATTATTTGCTCACTCCCAGTGTAAATATTTTATAACACGTTTGAAATATTTGTTACCCAAAAGTGGAAGGAATTATTTAGGCTTTATTCACACGTTTAAAATTATTTAAATTATGGTTGAAAGTTATCGTTTTGTTGAAAGCACATAAATATCGCATGCTAGAAATTATGAGCGTTAAAAAAATATTTCTGCATTATACGAATAAATATCTTGAATCAGTTAAGAAAATTCATGCAAATTAAGGGGAACCGAAATTTCATAACAAGTTATTGACAATTTTTAACGACTCAATAGTTCCCAGAGGCAGTGGATGAGTAAATATGACTACAGGGCGCGGAGGCCGTGGATGAAGGTTTCGAGACGAGTGTGAATGACTATTGCAGGTCCTGGAGGCAGTGGATGAAGGTTTCGGGATGATAGTGAATGACTCTATATATTTAGGATTGGAGGTAGGGGATGAAGGAGCCGACGTGAGTGTGAATGACTACAGGACCTGGAGGCAGGGAATGAATGTTCCGGGATAATTGTGAATGTCTATAGCTAGGACCTGGAGGCTGTGTATGAATGTTCCGGGATAATTGTGAATGTCTATAGCTAGGACCTGTAGGCTGTGTATGAATGTTCCGGGATAATTGTGAATGAATATAGCTAGGACCTGGAGGCAGTGAATGAATGTTCCGGGATGAGTGAGAATGTCTGTAGCTAGGACCTGGAGGCAGTGAATGAATGTTCCGGGATAATTGTGAATGAATACAGCTAGGACCTTGAGGCAGTGAATGAAGGTTCCGGGATGAGCGAGAATGCGCTCTTATCTGCGGCGGACATCGCAACTAAATCCGCTTCCGCGCGGCTCTCCGCGATAAACTTTCGCACCTCCAGCGCATGCGTCAGTGAATTTAACGACGGCTTTCCCACGCTGAACAAATGGAATTGCGAGAGGTGATAACATGATGTTAATTAGTTATGTAAAATTAGCGTATCGTTGATATCGGTGTTAAATGTGCCTAGGAACTGCAGACATTTTTGAACACTTCTGTGTGGCATATGTACGAATAAAGTTGCAATAACAGTTTCTTAACAATTAAGTTCTATATTCTACATACAATTTGCAGTTTATAATATAAAAGTACTTAAAGAAATCGATATAAGTATACTAATGAATATCTGTAATATGAAATTCACGATTGGAATTCAACACATCGGTGGAGTGATTAAGTTTTGGAAGAATCCACCCAGAGGATAACATCAGTGGCGCCTGAAAGTCCAGAAGAATCCGTCTGCCATGGATTCAAAAGTTTCTGGATCAACGGAGGATTAATGCCCCAAACTTGACAATAGAGTCAAGCACGCATAGACACTAGCGGTGTCATCTTTTAATCCTTGTCCCTTCCACACGTTGCCGTTCCTTCCCGGACTGCTTTTCGATGGCCACGTAAGAAGCCCCGAAAAAATTATATCTAAGTTCTAATTGAAAATAAATCGAAGCTTGATTCATTTAAAAGTATTTTTAACGGAATTTATTTATATAGTTATTACATTCACATAAATATACGAGTCCTGAAAATTAACACGGAAAGCCATAAAAATTATTTTTAGGTTGTAATTGAAAATAAATCGAATTATGCTAGCGATGCGTGATTAGTTAAATGTATTCAAAACGGAATTTATTTATATGATTATTACATTCATACAAATAAAGGAGTCATGAAAATGAACACGGAAATCCATAAAAAGAAAAAGAAACTAATTTGCATCACGTTGAACAACAATAAAATGATAAACACGCCACAGCCATGCAAAATTCTTTGCACCTAAATCGAACTTTTATTGCAACCAAAATCTCATGTTCTAATTTAAAACATGTTGACATGTTGTACGTATATATTCATACTGTTCTATCAAATCCCATGATCACTTTATTCCTTGTTTATTTTGCTAACCATCTCTGCAACCTATAAAATAAATGTTCTATTTGGATTCATGTCCAGGCTTGGGCTTTGCACTTCATCACAGGAATTCTATACTTGAAGAAATAAGAAGGGCCCATACTTTCAAAAAAAGTTAAGAGATCGTAAGTTCATCAGCCAATCACTGACGGCCTTGCAAGCAAAATCCATAGACAAAATCCATAGACAAGAAAATAGAGCGTAAGTATTTACGTTCACTTAGCGAGTTTTGAAAGTATATGGCCCCAGGCCTTTATCCATATAACGGTGTACTTTTTGCGCCTGTGTTGGTCTTCTTGAATGGAATAGAAGTGTCGGCACTGAAGAAATAGACTCACAATAGCGTGGTAAAAGAGGAATCAGTGCTATGTGCAAAATGTGTGTCACTATTTGGACAACATGACCCATACATATATTTGAGTTTAACAGAAACAAATTGCCATAGGCATGGAATGCTAATTAATGCATTTTCTGAACGGCGAAACTGCCTCCCGTACGATGAATTTGTTCGAGTGCTGGCTAATTTTTTAACCGGAAATTTATTGAATCGTTTCTAAAAAGTTTGTTTGCATACATGCTAATTAATTGCGTGATATTTTCTTTGTCATGTTTTAGAAGTGTGCTATTTTATTGGAAATTTATCCACTTTTTTATTTAGGCAATTCCTGCAAATTTAACGAAGAGTAAATATTCTTAACTTTCGGAGGGAGGAATAAACTAGACCTGAAACTCATGAATTTCTGGAAAATGTTTTTCTCGTTGTATTTGTAGACGTAGACATCGCATATTGCTTACAAAAACTGCCAATAAAGTGACAATCGTGACATAATTAACAGAGAGAAAAACCGAAAATTTGTATAAATCGTTAAATGCATTTTCAATAATGTTTCACCAACATTTTGACGGATCTGAGTTCTGAGGTTTACTTTAATTGCAAATTATATAAAAAATTTGAATAATGTAACTTTTTGGATAATTTGAGCAATGTGACGTTATTTACCTTTTTGTATTCCTAATACAGCGTTAACCATTTCCTAATTAATAAAGTGGAAATGATATACTTTAATCTAATGATGAACTCCATGTGAACGGAAAAATTCTGCAAGATCCAAAGTTAAATAAAAGCCCATCAGCAGATAACTGGAGCAAATTTTCCTGTCGAATTTTAAATAATGAGACATGCCGCTCGAGCCGCATCAAAACTCTCACTTCATCATAGATAATAACATGGGAAGACCTGAGCTGAGCGTAGCAACAGCGTGGGACAAGTTGTGGAAGCAATTACACAAGCTTAGGGCGAGAGTTCTCACCAACAAGTGGCTAACTCTGGGAAAACTTGCCCATATGACGCCATGTGTGGCATAAGTCAACACAATATCATTGGAATTGAGCATGAATGCTGTGGCATACGTCAGCTCAATATCATTGGAATTGAGCATGAATGCTGTGGCGTAAGTCAACTCAATATCATTGGCATCAAGCATGAATGCTGTGGCATAAGTCAGCTCAATATCATTGGCATCAAGCATGAATGCTGTGGCATAAGTCAGCTCAATATCATTGGCATCGAGCATGAATGCTGTGGCATAAGTCAGCTCAATATCATTGGCATCGAGCATGAATGCTGTGGCGTAAGTCAACTCAATATCATTGGCATCGAGCATGAATGCTGTGGCATAAGTCAGCTCAATATCATATTGGCATCGAGCATGAATGCTGTGGCGTAAGTCAACACAATATCATTGGCATCAAGCGTGCATGTGCCTTTAATTGTATACGAGTTAATTAAGAACACCATGGAGAGAACGCAAATTAAATCTAATTTACGAACAGGAGGCTAGCCTTTAAGCCTTAAATTGAAATAATGTTCAGTAAGGAATGAAGTTTCATTTGTAATAGTGTGGTAATATTTTGAAATCTATAATCTTCTATATCTGCTGAGTTTCCAGGTTTCAAATATAAAGTAAACAGCTAAAAACGATTGAGGTTTCTACATGGATTACCATAACAACGAATTAGTTAGAAAATTCATCGCAGGCTGATGTCATATCCAGGATAAATATTACGATTTTGCAATTCAGGAGCTGAGTTGTAAATTTCAAAATTTACTTGCAATTTTACAAATTTACTTTAGGTTTCAAAAGTATGTTTATTATTTCCAAAAGCGAGATATTTTCACAATAGCTTTTATTACATTTTCTTTAAGTTCAATACATAGAGAACACAACCAGGAGTCAAATTCGTGCATATATTAATTTGATGCTAAGCAATGCCAATCTTATAGTTGCAATTCTCGTATGAAATTGAATAATTATTTTAACATCCTAATCGAAGTTTAATTCACTAATCAAAATTTAATTTCATTCGATATAGATTTCAATAACCACGCCCACAAAAATATCTTTCCAGGAAAAACAACCATTTATTTACCTATTATATAGCTGCTTAAGGAAGACTAACATATAAGAGCAATAATTTCGACCTTTACGTCCGTACATGTGAATAATTGAGTCGGTATGATGAATGGCCAGCGCCAAAGCCGAAACACAGCGCTGTTTCACGCTTCATTACAAGAAGCTTCATGCACGCTCGAGCTGATAAGCTAGCATGCCAGGTAAAAGCGTGAGAGTTTTCACGCTTGAGCTGATAAGCTAGCATACCAAGTGAGAGCGTGAGAGTTTTCACGCTCCCGTAGAGTGAGCGCGCTGCACTTGAGCCAAGCAGCAAGTCAAGCGATAAATGATGCATATGTAAACTATGTAAACTTCAGCTTTTGTTTGTTTTAATGAATATTGAGCTCGAAACAGGATCTGCATCCCTGCTAGAGAACGGTAGACAATAATTATGTTTTGCTCTGGATAAGGAGATATGCTACCCGGTTCTTAAATTCCTGCCTAAATTTTTATGTATCATAGTAATTGTGTCGGGAGATTTACTGTACAAGTGTACATGCACCCTAGCAATACGGACAAGCAGTGAACTACAATTATAGCTTCTTCATCAATAACTGCGAAAATCTCTACAAAAAATTATTTAGATATATGAAAAAAATTTACACGAGTGACGACTGAATGAAACGATGAATGAAGTGATGGTCATTAAATTATCACTTTGTTAAAAAAAAAGGTGATGGCAAAAATTTGGGAAAACAACTTCCAATCCTGGCCTTAATGATTTATTTTCTGCATCGAAATGAAATTAAAGTATAAAAATCGCAAAATTTGAACCATGAAATGTATTTATACGTAATTTCTGTAGACTTAATTATGTAAACTCTGCCGGAATAAAAGAATATCGTTCGAGAAAATGAGAAAATCGGAAATATCAGTGAACGTAAAAATGGAAGTCCGGCAAAAGCATTGCACTTATTGAAATGTTGAAGTTTCTAACCAAATAACGTCATCACTTATGTATAAGCTAGGAGAAAATTTTCGGGTAGATGCACCAAAATTCCTTTTTGACTCTAGCGACATTTCTAGCATCTGGATAATATATACAGATAATAATGAAAATTGTTATAAATAGTAATAATTTTTTAATATAATTTATCTTAAATTCAAGGAAGAAAACACGAAGTTTGTTTATATAAATGCCGTAATTGATTACAGCAGGTCTGGATCTGGAGAAAACAGGTAAAAATCCACAATATAGTTTGTTATTCATTTATTAGAATAAATATTAATTTATTAGAATAAATATTCATTTCGTTATGAAAATCAGGCTAGGATTGTCATTATGCAACTTAAATTAAGTAACCGAACTAAAATTCTGTGCTTGTAATTCTATCTTTAACAAATAGGGAAAATTAAGCGTAAATAAATTTGTAGGAATAACAAAACTCCCACAAATATCTTCTTCACACCAACATGCCCTTGGTCTCGGTTCACATATTCAACGCTATTATTGCTCGCAGGCACGCAGCGCGTGAATAACAAACGTAAATATAAATAATAAAACTAATAAACGTAGGAATAACAAAACTCCCACAAATAGGTTCTTTACACCAACATTCCCTAGGTCTCGGTTCACATATTCAACGCTATTATTGCTCGCAGGCACGCAGCGCTACCGAACACCTCCTATGTAGACTCAGTTTACGCTGTGGCGTCGGTAGACCGGGGCGACCTTCGGTGGCCTCCACTCGATTTACGTCATTTACTGAGACGGTGTTTGTTAAACTGAAGCAGCTCCCACGACAGCTCCACGTAATAATAACGATAGAAAATAACGCACACTTGCTCGCTGATGAGAGGACTGTTGATCGAGTAGGTGGTAGCTAGGTGATCCCGAGTATAATTTGGTTAGCACGATATGCAGTGCAATATGCGGACAAGTTAAAAATAGGAATTAGCTCTCCTTACGCATTTGAAAGCTTAAAATAACTTTTTTAATGCTAAAAAAGCGCGATGGAAGTTTAGGTCTTAACACCAAGCCACAGCGTCCTGGTTGACATTAAAGCATTTTTTCAGTGAGATTCATTACAGCTTACACGAATCGTGTCGAGGGGGCAAGTAAGCTCTATGGTAATAGAGCATCCTTTTTTTATTGAGTTAATAATAATCGTTTCAAATGATGCAGAACATCGCTTGCAACATTTTTATCAAGGTGAAGATTAGCCAGATACTAATACCATATAGCATGCTATATAAGGCATGATTTTTGTGCCCGTTTTCGTACAAGTTTCGCATGAAGATTTTCGCAGGTTCAAGTACAGTGCCGTGTGAGATTCTAGCAGGAATACGGAGGTTCCTAACTTTATATCATCAGCTTTTTATATTAATTAAATGAATCACGCTTCGGGCAGGCAACAACAAGATTTTTTGGATAGGTGGCTACGAATACTACGACCACAGGCCAACTACACACCGTCATCCATATAGTATTTAAATAAAATCACGAATTCCATCATTTTATATAAGTAAAATAGTAACATAATTAATAATTACGGCAGCTGGAAATGCTCTGACAGCCTCACAACATCACCCGTATCGTGGCACGCCATTTTGTGCCGCATGGCGCTTTTGTTATAACAAGAGCAACGCCTTCAGCAACACAAAGACGAGCTGCCGCCGCCGCTGGGGCGTCACAAAAGACCAGCGAACCTCGAAAAGAACCGCGTGATGCGCTACTGTCCCACAGCCACCCGCAAAAATCCCGTCCACAACTCTGGTCAACTTGGTAGAAATTTATTGAATCGTTTAATTATGTTGTATATTATTCCTGCATTAATGGAAACTTTTTCGTACTTTTTCGTTGAGTACATCCTTTGAACCGTTCGTAGTTTCTCTTTTTTTATCATTCGAAAATTTTTTACAGTTGAATTGAATTTAATTAAAAGGGTCGAAAGTGTCGATTGGCTTCCGAAAACTACTCAAACCGCTTCAAAGTTACGTATCATATACGAGTAATGATTATCAGTTACTGGAAATTTCAAAAGTTATCAAGTAGGAATATTTTGTATTAGCGGAAAAATTTCGCCTTATCTACCAAAAAAAAATCCGTGCTGTCACTTTTCCACAAATTAAAAATTATTCTGAAACTCTGACGTTTAGACGGCAACGAAATCGAAATAAATACAGAAATTACAATATAAATAGCGAAGAGGCAGTTAAATCTGTATCAAAGTCACCAATCGAAGCTTTGATTTCGGCAAATTACAAACTCGATGTTGAAATCTGTGGATACTTGGATCCCTTTCACGCAAACTAATAGAAAAGCAACTAATTTTGTGAGCATATATGCTAGAAGTGCGCATGGCAGAGCGACATTACTAAATTTAGTTATGAACGGGATAGAGAATTAAGTGTCTCATAATCACTGAATTATGCAGCGAGAAAAGGCAGCGAAGGCATTCTAAGTCAACATGCATTATCTAATAATTAGCGTTATAAAAAAGTTTTCTCGACATGTGGATCTTTGATTGCTAAAATTGTGGTAATTATTACTATCTCAGCGTTGTCGCTACGGCCTTCAAAATTATTTAATAATTTTTTGCTTAGCGCTATTTACTGAAATTATTTAGGCGTTTTATCAATATACAGTCGTTTTTGTCGCTCAATAAAAGAAGATTTTGTAAATCATTCAATTATCAACATACGCTGATAAAGTAAAACAAAATATTACTTACAAAAGATATCTACCAGAAATAACACGATAGCTCTTCTTGTGAAGAGTATGACTACATGAGACATTCATTACAGTTTTTCGGTAATGAATAGGAGACAGTCAGGACACGTATTCGTGTCCTACGTATCCGACACACAAATTGAGGCACTGTAGTAGCACTAACTAGTTCAAGCAAATACAGAAATTATAAGTTGACCTTAACCAAAGCCCACAAAAATCACAATGAGTATAAAAATGGTTTACCGACTTTTATCGTTCGATCAATGTCTCGGACCTTGGTCTCTGACCAAAGCCCCAAAAAATAAAAATCAATCTAGAATACTTAAAGATCTTGTGTACTCACGGTCTCGGCGCAGGATTTCTGTCTCGCTGCCGCCTGTTCTTGAACCAGTTGGAGACCTGCGTGAGAGTGAGGCCGGTTTGATGAGACAAGGTCTTCTTCTCGTCTGGAGTAGGATATCTGTTCTGACGGTAGCACTCCTTGAGGGCGAGTCGGGACTTCTCCTTGAAGCAGTAGATGGTCTCCTCGCCATCCCAGATGGTGCGTGGCAAAGGATATTTCTTGCGGATGCGATACTTGTCCACAGCGCCTGAATATCAATGAGAATAAACATTTAAAACCGGCATTAATGTTCACACACAGATGTGCAATATTCAATAATGAGCTTCGATATTCGTTTTTTTGTGTCAAAGAATGAGAAAATTATTTTATATATCAAGATTTGAAGGAATAATAGATTGGCTTTAAAATCTCCTAGGAAAATTTCGAAATATTTTCAGAAATTTTAATTTAATTTTTTTAATAATTCATGATCACCCATGTACGTGGTTTTTAAATATAAAAAATTATTTAAGCAGGAGATTGGACGTTTATGCTAATCACAAAATTTCCACTCGGAGAAATCGAGTTAATTGGATGTCCAGAAAAACGTTCGTTTTGTAAATGTGGTTAACAGGCAAGAAATGCTTCGTTATAAAATACATCGGAATAAGTAAAATTGCCAAATTTATGCGAAAAGGATTTTTCTTCCAAATTTTTAATGTAAAAAAGGATTCGGGAGACTAATATATCGTTACTGAAATCGTCTCTTTAATTAAATCAATCAGTATTCATGGAATCAGTCGGGAGTTACTTAAGATATTCAAAGCATTAAACAATCTGATATATTTATAATGACCTAGAACATTCGAAAGAATTGAACGATACTTAATATTTTCATGGCAAAAATATCACGATGTTTTAAATATAGTACAAATTTCACTTTATCGGTTACATATAAAACTTTGAAACTTCGTAAAGCTTTCGAAATATAACGAATGTTTCAAGTTTTTTACACGTACAAAATACAAGCACAAAATAAATTGAAACATGACCTGAAATTTGATCTCGGGTCACATTTTGGAACAAAGGGCCATCAGCCGAGAGAGAACATCCAGTAACATATGTTCCTGTTCACTGCGGGAGTTTTCCGGCGGCGTTTCAGAGGAAAAACTGGGCTGGTAAACACTTATACTTATTCATGCTAAGTTGTAATGTCAGGAATCATTTACTTTAATAATATATATTATTTGAATTTAGGACTCCGAAGAATCATACTTGAACTGACTCATGGAACTGACTCATGGAACTGACTCATGGAACTGACTCATGGAACTGAATCATGGAACTGACTCATGGAACTGACTCATGGAACTGACTCATGGAACTGACTCATGGAACTGACTCATGGAACTGACTCATGGAACTGACTCATGGAACTGACTCATGGAACTGACTCATGAAACTGACTCATGGAACTGACTCATGAAACTGACTCATGACTTCTTACTTTTAGTTGCGTAATCGTGAATTATTTTGCCAGCAATAAACTGATATATTTAGATCAATGATAAATGGTAACCGTTATTATATTACTTATATTCACGCTACTATAATCCTGGATTATATACGAGAAAAATTTGTTAGCGTTATTTTTATAGAGCAAAAGAACTTGGCTCTTCAAACCGGATTAACATACAGTTTTGTGTAATCCAGTTTTGTGTACGTCATTATTAGGAATTTATTAATACAATTTAATAAAGCGGCTGAAATTTGAAGCACTCAGCCATAAAAAGATTCGTTTACCATTATTTTTTAATTTTGTGAAGCTTCTCACGGATCCGATGAATATATGATAACTGCATGCACGGTGTTCGTTTCAGTAGACAATTTTCAATTGAGCAAAAATTTGAGTTATTTTGTTGAAACAATCCGCAACCATCGATTCCACAGAAAATATTGAATGAAACGATGATATTTAAGAGAGAATCACACCCAGACTTGAACGTTGAAAACTAATTTATACTACGCAAGTTGCAAGTCAATAAGTGTCTTTCTAAAGAAACACATCAGTTCAAACTTGGGTATCCAAGAATCATTTCTTTTATTGAGAATTAAAGTCGAATTAAATTTGGATTGATTTTGAATTTCACCATACTTTAGTAAGATATTCATGTCTTCCGATTAAGGAATGTAAGAGACTTGCTTCATTCAAGGGTGGCAATCGCCAAGCATACGGAGCAGCCGTGGCCAGTACAATGAGAAATTCAAAACTCAGATAACAGGAGCGTTCCTGTTACAAGCAGTTAACGAACGATCAGTGGCCATTGACTTGAAAACGACGAATATATTTTATGTATGTTACGTTTAATATATACGACGTATGTGATGCATGCGACTTATACGATGTATACGTGTATGACTCATGTAACGCATGTTGAGTGTGTGACGTACATTATGCGACGTCGGCGATCGATTAGGGCGTTTCATATTGATATTGGGGGTGGATTATCATACGTATACTGTAACGAATTTGCATTTTTAACTAAAGCATACATGTCAAGTTTTCATAAAAGAGAAGGTCGGGACGAATTAATATCGAAATAAAGTTTAATAGTGAGGTGCGGTTGATGTTCTCTCTCAGATCGGAGAAACGTGGCATCAAGATTCGATGGGGAGCAACAAGTTTCACTAAGAAAAGAAACTACAAGTTTCACTAAGCGAAATCAATTTACATTGGAGTCAAAATGTACAGTTACAAATAAAACTTTTTGACATCAGAGAATATAAGAGAAAATAGACAACTCTTTGGAAATTTCAAAATAACAAGAGATTTATCGAAAGTCTACCTGAACTTCAGCGGTATAATCTATTATTTGAACTGGTGTTTGGATTGTCTGTCAGTCTTCAAATATATATGGTAAAGGAATTGCATATATCTATCATAATTATTAATGTTAACGAGACGAATACTGTTTTCACGAACATATATGTTCATAAAAATATATTTTGTCTGAACAATGCAGGAGAGAAAAGTCGTCTTAATATATTTCACGTAAAAGTAAATATGCGAAGGGAGAGATGCGAAGAGAAAACTACTCACCAAGCGGTCGTTGCCGCACTCGCTCGGCCTCCTTGTAGTGCGCGCGGTACCACAATACCTGCAGGTGCGCGTGGTGGTTGCTGTGAAACGCCCTTGACTCCAAAATATTGTACACTTCTTTGTAATTTGCTTTAGCAAAAGCCACTTCGACTTTAGCGCGCAACAGCACCTCGGAAGTCGATTCGGACGTAAAATGAGATGCTGGAATCCCGTTCAAAAATTTTGATAATTTCTCCATATCCCGAGCCTGCATTAAAACTTCACAAATGCAGTCGATTTGTTCATGGTTGAACTGGGAATTTTTGATGGGTGATGTTCTTGGAGAGGTCGGAGAACTTAAATTTGGAGAATCTTTATTTGGCGTTGATAAAGATGACGGAGACTCGGAACTTTTGGGCTCGTCTTTGGGATCCTCGTGAGTTGCATTGGAAATTTGTGGAGATAATGGCTGAGCTTTGACACAGGGAGATTTGTGAGACGTTGGGATGTGATTTGAAGAATGTGATAAGTTTGCTGAACTAGACGAGGCATTACTCGAGTTATTGCCTGTAAAATTCAAGGGTGAGTTCATGTGAATAAGTTGTAGGTTGTTTGTGATGTTACGTAATGGTTCTGAAGGGCTTAAAGGTGATGACGATAATGGGGGAGTAGTTACTGACGACTGTGATGACATGGGGGACATTCCCATGCCTATGTGGGGCGGGGGCGTGAATGTGTCGTGTTTGAACGATCGGTTATAAATTTTTGGGATGGAGCCTTGGAAGGTAGCGAGGTTGGAGAGGCTGGTCATGCTGGAGGCGCTGCAGTTCATGCTCGTGTAGTAGGCAACCCGTGGGTTGGGTGTGCTTAACCCGTCAGGAGAAGGCATAGAAAAACTTCCGTAGGACTCCGCAGACGCGGGCCGTTGGGTCTCGGTCTTCATCAAAATTTATTAATTCCTATTTTAAATTAGCTAATAGATTGATACCACCAGAGGAAACATATGTAATATAATTAAAAAAAACTTGTATACTATTTCAGAGTCACGATGAACAAAATTCGAACGATGACTCTAAAAAACTTTTTAGAACAAATTTTCAAGTACTTCCCAAAGTTTACGAATACTCGTTTTGATCAATTCCAACTTCAAAGTGAGGTTCTGGTTTATCACACTTTAGAAGAACATTAACAACAATTGTTTCAAAAATAAATTCACTTATGAATTTTTTACACGCAAGTTCACACGGTTCTGAATTGGCCGAATTTAATTCACAGCACACCGGCAAGTTTGGCCACTGTGCCCCATAATATGAGAAGCGCACTTTGGTTCTTCATTGTCTTCTGCTGCGCGTATGCAACACAACGAACGCAACAAGATCATATCACTTTCGAATCAACTGCCATATCGAATTCAACACTGCGAGGCTCAGTTTACGCGTGTAGTTCCTCGGTTTCGTCCACGCCAGAGAATGATCCTTTTTGCTATATGATCACTTCTTGCCATCATTTTTGCTATGCCCCTCAAAAGACCATGACAATCAATTCCTTATTGGTCCAAAGCCTGGCTCCATCCAATGAGCTTGGAGCATTCACACCGATTTTGTCCAATGGAAGCTCGGATTTTCTCACGAGCAACGCCATTGGCAGCCGAGCGCGGTCTTAGGTTGGATAAAAATATTCAGGCGGTGTTGGCTTCAGCCAATCAGATTGCCAATAGGCCACTTGACCGCGTGCTGAAGTGTCCGTGTGTACAATACTGTTTTGTGTACAATATTCCTCTTGTATGTGTACACACAATTATAGCTCGGTCCCGTCACCGCTTCTTCGTGGGTATATGCATATCAATTACCGAGACCGTAATTCCAAGTCTCTCTCTATATTGCGGCTACAATTACGATTATAATATGTAACTATTTATTATAACAAATGGCAACAAACTATAATATATGGCAACAAAAAATAACTCAAGGCTAAAACTTCACGACCCGCCCAGACAAATTCAAGTTTTGTAGCTCGAGCTTTAAGTTACACAAAGTAATAAATATCCAAGCTTCCAAGATCTGACGGAAGAACATATAGTAATCAGTAAAGAACGGACTGGCACAATTAAAGACGGGCAATACAATAAGGATAATTTCACTGAACCAAATACTTTCTAAAAGTTCATAAAGTTTAACAGCAACTTAACTGTTCTAAAAATTCTACTTGAATTTCCAAGCATATAATTTACCACAATATCCTTTATTAGAACGCGCTATATGTAATTATAAGCCTTGTTGAGTGTGATCCCACATGACGGTAAATGTACAGCTCTGTGTCTGATCATGAGTTGAAATCTTGCCCGATTGGGCCAGCTTTCGAAGTTTAACTATTGGTGACTTTCAACGTTATGAATGCATGCATATGATGCAGGCATATGTTTCATTCAATTCTGTGAATAAATTAATTAACATTCATCCATGCGAAAAAAAGTGATCAGCCATATATGTGAATAAATGAATGAAAATCCATACGTGTGAATGAATGAAAATATTCACGCATGTAACTGAATCAATGTGTATTCAAGCAACTGAATGAAGGGACTTTTCATTCATATATATTCATTATTCGTGTATTAATAAATATACTTTTATTCAGGCGAACGAGAGGATGAATCGACATTCATTCATGTGAATAACTGAATGCATGAAAAATTGGGGCATGTGAATGAGTGGAAGAATGAATCAACATTCACTGATTGAATGAATGAATGAAAATTCCTGAAGAAATGAATTAATGAGAACTCATACCTACAAATGAATTTATGGCGTTTCGGCACTTTAGCAGGCACTGAATTTTTTTCGGCTGCTTGTCTCTTGGCGTAAAGATTTCCCGAAAATCAGCTTCTGAAAAATTTGGGGTTACGGCAAGATATACCAGCTCTTTTTCAAGTCTAATATCAATAGATAAATGAAATCTGGTCGCGAAAAAAATTTCAGAATAAAGGAGCTGGTATTGTTTATACCTTTAAATATTTCCGGAAATAAATAGACCATCCTGACTTTACTAAAAATTCTCCAAAAGCTGTTTTTTGGGTATCTTTCGAGTGATAGCGACAGGCAACCGATTTTTTTTCTGTACCTGACAAACTGCAGAAGTTTGTCTCTTCATATGACTTGGTTAGGTTAGCAATTTATATGGTGCAAAATCCTGCAACAAACGAAGCACATGCAAATGTTTTCAATAAGGAAATTAGAATCATATTATATTCTGCGCGTCATACATACGTATACCTAATATTAATCACATCGTGTATGTGCCTATTTTAGGCACACTATTAAACTATTATAAGCTATACAAGATACTATTCAGCCGCAGAAACCCTGGTCGGTATCTAGGCAGGACAAGATATTTTCCACACAAAGTCCAATTAGATTCCACATGCAGATCATCGCGCTCAACAATCAGAACGTGAGTGGAATAAGTGAAAATGAGTTGAAAATCCTTATTTATCCTCCATATAATCGTCATTGAAGCCCGCTCAATCACATGGATTGCAAAATTATAAATCAGACATTCTTTCAAAATAATGCATACCCAAATTTAGGACTGAATGTTGAACTGCCAGTACAGTATAGGAGAACCAAAAGTAAGATATCGACATATATCAAATACCGTATAAAGTAATTGTATGGACACCGTGTTTAGGTAGACAAGAAAGAATACCTATAGGCTATTAAAATTTCAATTATTTTTTAAAAATGGATCGAGCTTCATTAACTATAAGCTAAATGACAGCAAATAAAACAAATTTTCATAAATAAATTCGAATAAATGAACGAAATTTCGGTAAGTGGTATCAAGCAGCGACGATAAGTAACTTTAAATCGGTGGGTTGTTAGCAGAATCTCTACCGTCCCGAACTACTTTCGTAAGCCGTGTTCAAGAGACAAATCAAGAAAATAATGAATAAATACATTTTGGATCTCCTGCCGTTTTTCCTCAAGCCTTTCTTTTTCTAATTGAGTTATTAATATCAGCAGGTCATGTTCAAAGCTTAAGATAGTAGCATATAAGAACAAACAAGTTTCGAGAAAATTCGGATGAAGATACTTTTTCAAAAAGAAATCACAATCACGCAGACCTACAAGACAAATTTGAAATTGTTTAGCTTAAATAACGATAAAAATCACTTCAATTCCAGCCTTAAATCACTGCACCGAAATAGGTTTTAAGGACATCAGGTCTCACGCGCCTCATCTTCAATCGGGAAATTACGGCTGGCAACAATTGTGCGGATAAAATCACAATTCCATGAAGCGGATTTAGCGCCCGGATAAGCGCTGAGGAATTGCCAGCTAATCCCAAGCTACGACAAAAGCAGACAACTGGCAAGAGGCGCGGCTCTGGAACTTCATGTCGGTCTGCCACTTAATTATTATGGCCGGTTTCACCGTAAGTTGAACATGCATTGGGGCAAGATGGCTTTAAGCCGCGAATGAAGCCATCTCCCAAGCCCCGACTCACGCCAGGCCATGTAGCATGCACTGTCTAAAGACATGTATGAAATTATTGATAAAGCTATTCGTGGAGCCATGTCTCAAGCCATGCCACGAGCTTTCAGTCCACTCAAATAAAATGTGGTGGCGTTAAGTCTACGTTTTGACGTACTCAAAGCTGCGAACTTGCGTGAGTTGCTTATACAACAAGGAGAAAGTATTAGCCGATGGCACAAGAGGCAAGTACTTTCACCTCAAATATAGGAATAAAATTTTGATAAACAATAATTATCAGTTTTTATTTTCAATTATAAATTTTATCAAATTATCTAAAAATATGGTTAAAATTAAGAGAAATTAGGCCGATATTCGATGTGATAAGTACTGGCCGCTAATACTATCGGCTAATTCTTCCCCTGGGTTTAAGCACCTATATATAGGTACAAGTTTTTTTTAGCTCATGTTCATTTCGTTTCAAAGTGAATGAGATTCAAGCTTTTGTACACAGCAGCCATAGAAGTTGAATCACCTTACGTACCTACTAAGCATTTGGTATTGGGAATTTATTCGTAAATGGTGTCCGTCGAACCTGTGTTTCCTCAAATTAAAAGTACATGTCGATATTCTGAAGTAGTTCTTTAGGTCGATATTAGAAAAATCAATCAGTGCACATCGCCCTACGTGAGTTAATTGCACGTTGGAAACTTTATTTCAGGCCGACGAGTGAAAGTTTTTAGTTATGATATATATTTCAAAAAACAAGTGGCCAGAATATATGCTAAATAATTTTAAATTGGCTCCTTCTTGCAGTAAATTTACATAAAGATTTTGTTATTGACCAGATGAGGTAGAGTGGTATCATTTCTGTAAGTCGGAATGACGTCACGTATCTTCTAAATCAGAGTCGCCGAGCACATTGGCAGGAGTTATCGTTCTGCAGCATTTTGCCATGCATGTGCATGTGCACCCGCTCCTCATTCTGCCGCGCGGTTTCGCGCTTGGAATTAAGTGCGAAATTATTGTATCAGAGAGCGATTTTTAGATGTTAAGCTAAACTTCTTTTGCTTCAGACTAATGGAGCTTGGAATCGCCAATTAAGGCAATTACCAGTCTCTTGAAGCTATAAACACATGTATTAATTGGGTACAGTCATTGGCTACTGCTCGGCAGATTATCAAAATATTTCCGAAGTGATGAAAACGTAAGTGTTGCAGCACGACGTAATACAGGATGATATTTTGGTGAATCAGAATTACTCATAAGCTGAAAGATGAAGAATTAATACTGATATCCTCTAAAATATTTGTTAACGTCCTTGATATTTCGGCAGCGAGAACCATGTCGTTCGTCATGTTTGGAAACACGAATCAGTATTCAATTTGTTATAATGGAAAATCTTCAATGATTTCAAAACAAATATTGATACATGTTTAAAGTTTTTTTGGACACATCTCATTATCCATGTGCATATGTTATGCACTTAAATTGCTTATACTATACTTATAAAGTATTCATAGAGTTGATGACAGAATAACATTACATAACGTATAACAATCGATTATCTCTATGTGCATATATTGTCTCAACGCTCGATACCAATAAAGTATCATCGGTTAGTCATTCCTAATTTCATTGAAATTCGGCAAACATAGATGAAAAAACTTTAACGAAAACGAAATAACTTTTTTGAAAACCGGATACAAGTGCTTTTACTGCAGTCACGTTGAGCTCCCAAAACCAGAAGTTAAACATTTATATGACAATTGCTAAAGTGTTTCTTGGTGCTGAATTTGACTGTCGTGGTTAACTGTCAAGATATTTTAAAACTTCACAGTAGAATGTTTTAATCAATAGAACACAAACACTCTACCCATTCTCCTTCGATCGGGCATGGTATTCGAAGGTCCTTTAATCGTCACGATCATGACGCAGATTGAGTCGTTCGTTATGTGTTCTACAGCATCGTTAGTGGGTGCAGGTGGCCACGACTAACAAGCTTTGGGACTCGAGTCTTGTACAATAGAGAGGGCGACCCTCACGCGACACATGAGCTGTGATATTGACCGATCAACCCTCAGTCAAGAGTTAATTTCGCAGCTCAAAAGTGTTTCTGAAGTGGCGAGGTAGAGCGAGAGATCAGATCTGCTACTGGCAGGGAGAGAGGCAGCTGCCGAGTGTCATTTCAAGATCATTTGGGACAAGAAAATCTATAGATGCGAATTATTTACAAATTGTAATACTAAGCAGGCATTATTCTACGTATTTTTGGTGGTAAATGCACATTTAAATGTGTAAAAATTCTTTATATACGATTTTTTCGTCCATCTTTGTGAATAAAAACGGAGAAGTTTTAAAAAAATTTACGGGAGGCAACTTAGAGCAGAATTGCAAATGAAATAAACAAAAGAATTGACGCACACTTTCGATCGGTGTCTCCATTTGAAATATTTTGCTCCTGTTTTACTATCGTAAAATTGAAACATGATTATTCTTTTGATAATCTGAGCAGAATTTGGCTATATCGTGACGGTCTTCATGAGCATGAAACATGAACCTGTTCATATGTTCCTGCAACAACAAAAAATTTCTCCTTACAGCACCGAAAGCTCAACCACCGGAATCCTTGCCCCCTTAATTGTCGTTACAACACATGTTTAAGTTTTGGTGGTTTTTGGTACAAATGTATCACCCTCCCCAGATGATAGAGAATACTTTCAAATGTTGTTATTTTTTTGTAAATTTTCTCAAAATTTTGGGTATTTTTCCAAAGTCAAGGAATATTTATTGTACCTATTTATTGTTTAAGTATACACTCGTAGAAGGGGCAGCGCACGTAAAACCACCCTTTAATTGTGTGTACGTACGTAATCACCCACGTAACCCTTTGTGTGAGTGAATTTGTTAAAAAAAAAATTCTTCAAATTTTCTTATCGTACTGTACGTATGCGATTTTCTAGAACAAATGATCTTCTCCATCGATTGCCAGCAATTAAATCATGAATGCGAACATTGAATTATTTTGATACCCGCTCTCTTCTATCTTTGCTTCGGTGATCACCATGTCTGTTGTACATAGATTGTCTATAAAACTATCGTAGGTGCAATTGTTTTGTGCTCATCCTTTACTTCTATATGGATTCTTGAACTTTCTACAAGTTAATTGCTGCTTGGCCGGTCATCGTATCATCGTGCAAATTATTTCGCTGATTTTTCTGGATGATCGATTCTCGATCATCGAAAAGATATCTTCTTTTCGACCATCTGGTCCTACAATTTTATTTCAGTTCCATCCGCAGTTTCTCTTCTTATGATAATCATTGCCTCACCGTTGGTTAATGTTTTTAAACATATTAATATCTCTCTTCTAAATAAAATACTATATAAATTAACTCCTCTGGACTAGATAACATCTTTGTATCAAAGAAGCAACATAAGATTAGGTTGAATCTTCCACCTAATTAATTTATTTTCAGTTATGTTGTTCTGAAGCATCACTCATGCTCCAGTGGCAGCCTTCATTTCCCCTCTCGGTCGCTCGTAATCACGAGGGGCACAGCAGCAGCACAGCAGGTGTCTCTTTCTTTACCCTCGGGCAGCGAGGGTATGAGGGTATCGTTTACATTCTCATTACCCTCAAGTTCTCTTCATGCTTCGCTAGTTGCGGTCTGTATAAAGGCAGCTTCCTTTGTTCTGACGTTGTCTGTATAAATTTGTTTCCGTATTCTGGTCAACGATGCAGTGAGTTCTTTCGTTTTATTGGGTAATTAATTGGATAATTCTATAATTTTATCTACAATGATGAAAACGATTTTTTAGTGAAATTAGGAAATGCTCGATTTTAAAATAAGATTCATTTTTGCCTAATGCTTCATAAATGAACGACATAATAAGATATGTCTTTACTTAAATTATTCAATTTCCTCTTCTACCTCAACAAATTGGCGATCTTTATGTGTACGAATTAAAGTTTATCGAATTTAGATCTAAGAAGTTACATTGTAAGTCCTTTGAAGACGACTTTTTATCTCATAAAAACAAAAATTTATATGACATTAAGTAATATTATTGGTGAGGCGAAACACGGCCCTGGTTATCATTGTTCATATATTATATTTTGTGACCTTGTTATAATGTTGTTAAGGTCACAAAATATATGTGTTATAATGTATGTTGTTAATGCTTGTTAAGACGCCATCGGCTTGTAATGATGCTTCTTTTTTCACTCATTTAGAAATATCTAGAATTTTTTCAATGTTTTTCTCTCATATAATTTATTGTCATTTCTAGCTTCTTTACTTTAGTCCAGAACAAGCATGGAAGTCCAAAGCCTGAACTTCATCATCGACGAGGAATTTTAAACGCGAATAAAAAAACAGTCTTGGATTTAATATGATGTTAGTCTTCGATGTTAAGTAAACCGGCGAAGTGTTTCTCCCTTAGACGATTATCGGTAAAAATATGAGCACTACAATTCTCTTCCAGTCGATATTATAAATATTTAAACGGTAGGGACAAATATTTATAATGGAACATTTTTTCTGTCCAAGCTGAGAGAAATTTTATTTCAAATTTATGAATAAGTTTATTTCCATTGGTGACAATAAATTGATTTTAAATGAAACCATATTTTGATGTGACAGTTTTGAGCGCTCGATGGAAAATTTTATCTGAGAAAGGAAGGCTGTAATAATATGAAAGAATTCATGTCCTTGATAATTATATTTATTCAATATAGGCAAACAGGATGCTTGATGATTTGTCTTTGTGAAAAATCTAATATGCATGGACTATATATACGTGCAGTAGAGCATTAAACCACAATATGTTGGCTTATAATTGTGTTCCCATTTCAGTCCTACAACCACAAATTTTGTTATGTTTCTATGAAGGAAGTGAATTCATTTTGATGGAAGTTATTTAGTAACCTCATTATTCAATTCACTCGCTTCTCAGTAATTTAAACTCAGTAGGAAGTGAGAGGAGTATTAAAAGTGTTATAAAAATAATTAATTTGTAAACCATCGTTGCAAATACATAGGACAAGTATACTCAACGTATATTAACATACAGGAAAACCAGTAAAAAATGGCCTCGTATCGCTTGACTGCATGACTATTTTTACAAGAAGATATGTTGCCTCCTGCAGCGACCATTTCCTGACAACCCTTTACTGCATAGCGGGAAGTCCCTCGAGGCAATGAGCCTCATTGCCTTTTTTGCGACTTTCCCGCTAGGTTCTGCGCAGCAGGTCGGTGTGCCGTTTGAAAACTATATACTGGGGCCAGTGGTCAGGTTTTAAGTAACGGAAGGATACGAGGGGAATGGACATTTAAAACTATTTTTTAAAATTATAGGGAACAGTCGCTTAATTATGGCATTTCCGTCTGTAATTTAGGTATCCGCGAACTATATATGTGTAATACATGAATATTACACAGGCTGCATGAATTTATTCATGTTGAAAAACATACACATGGATAGCCCAAAAACTATCATTAATGCATTAAATATAACAAAAACTATATCCGTAGCATAAAATAATAATAATCGAATGAGAAATGTACCGGCGAATCTATTACAATAAATAACAGAGCGCCTGTAAAGCCTATTGTGTCTCTACGTTATTGTTATCCCATACAAGTGCAGGCTGCGTAAATACCGCGTATTAACCGCGGTAATCACAGCGTGCGTTTATTGGGAATACAACGTCATGTTTAGCGCACCACTGAGCAGCGCCATGACTCTGTGTTACTGGGGTGGATGAGGGACATGTTACTGGGGTGGATGAGAGACATGTTACTGGGGTGGATGAGGGACATGTTACTGGGGTGGATGAGGGACATGTTACTGGGGTGGATGAGGGAGAACATGTTACTGGGGTGGATGAGGGGGGGACATGTTACTGGGGTGGATGAGGGACATGTTACTGGGGTGGATGAGGGACATGTTACTGGGGTGGATGATGGAGGGACATGTTACTGGGGTGGATGAGGGACATGTTACTGGGGTGGATGAGGGAGGGACATGTTACTGGGGTGGATGAGGGAGGGACATGTAACTGGGGTGGATGAGGGAGGGACATGTTACTGAGGTGGTTGAGGGAGGGACATGTTACTGGGGTGGATGAGGGACGGACATGTTACTGCTGTCTCTTATACACATCTAGATGTGTATAAGAGACAGGGTGGATGAGGGACATGTTACCGGAGTGAATGAGGGAGAACATGTTACTGGGGTGGATGAGGGAGAAACATGTTACTGGGGTGGATGAGGGGGGACATGTTGCTGGGGTGGATGAGGGGCATGTTACTGGGGTGGATGAGGGACATGTTACTGAGATGGATGAGGGAGGGACATGTTACTGGGGTGGATGAGGGACATGTTACTGAGATGGATGAGGGACATGTTACTGAGGTGGATGAGGGAGGGACATGTTACTGAGATGGATGAGGGAGGGACATGTTACTGAGGAATCTAAGAAGGGCCTCAAATGAATGCGGGAAGAAGATGTTCGTGCAAGTCAAAGCGCTGATGAAATTTGGTTGAAGAAAAAGTCAGGCAAGAATTATAAAAAAAACAATGCTGAAGGTAAATGGGGATGGAGAAATGATAGTAAATTGGGAAAACGATAATGGGCGTTTATCAATGTATATAGAGGTATGAAGATATAGGGAAGGAAGAAGTGCAGAAATGGTGTGCAAAATGGTGTGCGAAAATGGTTCGCAAAAATTAATGTTGCTGAAGGAAGCATGGTATGATAAAGTGTATTGATGAAGTGAGAGAAGAAGAAATGTTATGGGTGACAAAAGAAATGATACTTAGTAAAGATGAAAGGGAAAAAAGCTTTTGTTTGATGTAAGAAAGACATAATGTAATTCCTTAATTGGGGTCAACTTTCGAAATGAGAACACATCTAATGAAGCACTTAATTAGCAACACCACAAAATTCTTCAACACTTTGCAACTTCTCATGCTCATTAATATCCATGCATTCAACTTTCTGAGACAAGGTTATACCTACTATTTTACTTTTCTTTTAAATTATTTTGTATTTTAAAATAATAAAAATACGATATGATTTTATGTAATTTTACAAATATGAATGAATTTATATGCAACAATAAAGACCTCAAACCTCCGAGTTATTTGGGTTCACCGTGCATTGTAATTGTTTCGAGTGATCCGTTCATTGTTAACGCTCTTTTGGAAAGGAGGTACGCGCAGATAACGAATTTTTTAAAAAAGGAGGTACGCGTGGGGTTCTTTCTTCTCCGCTAACTTGTGAACACGAACAACAAAGACAAACTTATTACACACAAGTCAATATTCTGCATCTATTAATGTCGAATTTCACCTGTGTATAAATTAGGGGACATAACAAAAGCTAGAGAATGACAGACATTTCAGCCTCCAAGATTCCGACTCACATATGGTTCCGAATGCGGAAAATGACCTATGATGTGTTAACTTGAGGTACAATTAAGGCTGAGATTGTGACAAAGGACAAATCGGTTGAAATTCTAAAACAAATCGCAATTGCTCGTTATAGTTCTTTTCATGACGGTGACTGTAACTCGAGTGTATGGACGCCGCCACATAATATCAAGTATAATATTGTTTGTAACAAAAGATGGGGGATGGGACAAATAATATCCGGATAATTAATACTCAAAATACGATCACATCGAGGAAATCGTGTGTCTAAACTTGGACAACAGGAGAGCTTTTACCCTTAATATGTATTTTTTTCGGTATTTCAGCAACAGCTTTCAATATACAGGGTGAACCAGAATTAACTGACCCTTTTAATTTGTTAATAAATAAAAAACTGAGAACGTTATGAAGTTGAAACTTGTTTTATTTAAAAGAAGAACATTTTTATGGTAATATTGTATCCTAGTTAAAATATTGTATCCTATTACAATATTTTATTATTGTATTATTTAAAATATTTATTATGTATTAATAATATGTATTAGTTAAAATATTGTATGTAATATTGTATCCTAGTTAGTTATTGTGTCCTAAAAACTAGGATACAATATTACCATAAAAATGTTCTTCTTTTAAATAAAACAAGTTTCAACTTCAAAACGTTTTTAGTTTTTTATTTATTAACAAATTAAAAGGGTCAGTTAATTCTGGTTCATCCTGTATTATGCTCAAAGTATATAGGAGCACATTTAATCAGTCTGCTTCACAGTGGGTTGATTTTTGTGTATTTAATCAAAATAAAAGATATATGATGCACGAGAAATAGATTACGGATTTGAAATGCTATTATATTTTTTTAAGAGTCAAATCTGGAATTTTATATATCGTTCCTTGACCTAAGCAGTGATTTTAATCTATATTTTACCGAACATTAAACCCTTTTGTGCAGCTAGAGTTCAATTTAAGAATGTTTGTGATTATAGATAATAAAATTTATAGATTTCACGCAGGAAAAGGTAACCATATTTCCTTAGGGAATATCTTTGATCGTCGCGAAGTTAAGAGTAAAATAACAAACTCTATGAATCAGGATGAATCAGGGTGAATCAGGATGAATCAGGATGAAGGATATAAATGCCCCACATGAATCCATGTAGGGGCATCACTCGCTGTAACGTTTGGATCAATACGCGGACAAAGGACGCATGCATGTCCGTGCTACCGCTCCACAATATGTGGCATGGGCAAAGATCGATGCGATCCTTATGGCAGGGCTTACGGCGTCGATCTCGATCGATCTTCAATCAAACGATCTTCGTTACTGCATCGATCTAAATCCATCAGTAACACACGATCTAAGGGGTTAAGGCATCGGTCTAGGTCGTTCAGTAACACACGATCTACGGGCTCACGTCATCGATCTAGATCGATCAGCCATTAAACGATCGCCCAGCCCTTGACACTATTAAATTAATGCCCAGAATTTGATTGATTCACGATCATTAACGTCTCACGCAACAAATGTTTGTCTAATTATGGAAGGTGTCCAAATGAAACAAAAAGTGAACCTAGCTGTTACAAACGAGTGGGTATATATATATACTATCACTTTCTAGAACTTGGAAACTCCAAAAAATATTTGCTCAAAGAAATTATAAATGCTCATACTAGGCACGCGCATAAACATCGACATGTCTCGGCAACTTTTTCTTACGGATCTGGCCATACTTCCCATACATCAAAGTCCAGGCCATGTTTAAAGTGCTTTAACATAAGAGCCACGGTCTTGTTTAAAGTGCCGAGATATTAAAGACCAGCCTATGTTCAAGTGCTTAGACATCAGAGACCACGACATCTTTAAAGTTCTTATAGACATCAGAGACCAGAACATGTTTAAAGTCCTTCTAGACATCAGAGATCAGGACATAGGTATTTAAATTGCTTACACAGTGCTTAAATTTAAATTGCTTACAAAGTGCTTAAACATCAGAGACACGAATGCATTTAACTAGTAGTAATATCTGGCTGTCAGTGTTAATAAAGAATTTAGAGCAAACAACAAATTCCACCGCACCTTAAATGTGGAAGAGTGCATCAGATCAAGTGCATATTTATTGCCACTGTATGAACAAACTCTGATCATATTGTGCGTGTGTTTAGAATGATTCAATATAAAATGATGACTCATGACGTGCGTGAGAGCTGCACCACGTGGCCAGGACAAGACACCAGGGGCGGCTCTCGAGCACGCGTCGCAAATTAGAAACCAAAGCCAAGAGGTCGTCGAGAGCTCGGCAGCCTTCGTCATTAGCTGCTCGTCGCTCATCAGCTGCATGAGGTACATATGGATGCTCTGCTGGCAGTGTTCATGTATTCAAGTATTCATGGGATACTCTATTACATTATTATAGTTATTATGTTCGTCGCTCATCAGCTGCATGAGGTACATATGGATGCTCCGCTGGCAGTGTTCATGTTTTCAAGTATTATTGGGATACTCTATTACATTATTATTATTATAATTGATATTATTTTTGATAATAATATTATTAATATTTTTATTGTTATTGTTATTATTATTAATATTATTATTATTATTACTATTATTATCATCATTATTACCATTATTAGTATTAATAATTTTATTATCGTCACAATACGAAACGTTTGTCGTGGCGTCTGGTTCAAGCGAACCGAACATGTTAGGCTTTTTGATTGTTGCTCCTAAACTATTCTCTGGGCGAAATTGAATATTTAGAGAGAAAGCTATTCGAGGCATTGTTTCTTCAAAAGAGTTTTGCCAGCAATTTTGAAGTATTACAAGAAAACGTTTTTACATGTGAGGCCTTCGATTACTTCTCGAACAATTTTCCATACACAATATATTCGTATTTTATAAACACAGTGAATACAATAACAAGCGCGATGAACAATTGTCTGAATTTTGAGGTAAAGATAAGTTTTAATTATTTTCAATTTATGTGATAGAATTTTGAATTCCATTACGCGTCACAATAAAATCATACCAATACTAATGCCAGTTAAAAGCAGGACTTTGTGCGGGTGCAAATTTATTTTAAACGAAATAAATTTCATGGAAACGAAGGACTGTTTTTTTCATTTCACTGATATTGCTGAATTATAAATGATTTTTTTATTTATTAGATTTATTATTATTGTTTATTAGATTGTTGACGGTTTTTTTACTTGTATCTGATGTTCCTACATTCTCGGATTCGTAGACTTAATGTTTATAATATACCACTGTTTTTTTTGTCAACAAAAGAAACTCGATGAAATTTCAATTCCGTGTGATGGCTCGGTCACTCGAGAAGTCAAGTGGCAACAGATCTTGAATTTTTGTTAAGGAATGTTTAAAAAATTGTTAAGATTTTATCGTCAATGGCTACGAGGAACAATATTGAAGCTTCCAACTTAACTCCACAAGATTCATTTAAACGAGTTTTACCTACCATCTGAATTACAACGATAAATATATTTTCTCACATGTATATAGTGCTAAAATTTTTGGAAGCAGCCTATTGATCTTTATGTTTTCTTAAAGAAAAAATAACTGAAGAACATCATGAGAACCAACATATTTCTTAAGCTTTACCCTCGTCTCACGAGTTGTAACAAGAGCAGCTGCTTAGCTGCTCGATCGGATGAAAAAATTGCTAGCCAGAAAAACTTCCCATTTTATTGGGATTTTTCTTTGAGGCCAAGAATTGAACCGGCAGCGAAGGCAAACTTTATGACACTAATTTTAGAACGGAGTCTTGTGTCTTATTTTCTTCGAGAAAACAACTGCAAAGAAGCGGTCGTAATTCCTTCTTGTCGTCAGGAAGGTAATTATGGAATTATGGGGTGGAACTTTGACTACGTACGATTTATGAGTGGATAAAAAAATTAAATAAAAATATAACTCAGTACTCACTGCAGTGAGTACAGAGAGCGCATTTTCTCGTCGACGAAAACTTGAGGTCACGGACGGACGGACAGACGGACAGACGGACGGACAGACAGACAGACGGACATGGCGAGCACAATAGTGCATTTTTTCCATAAATGAGAAAATGCGCTAAAAACGCTTAAAATTACATGTTTATTTTTTTGCGAAGCAACTGTAGGTGACATTTGAGAAAGCAACTGTAAAACAAATGAACATTCACATGAAAGAGGTTCATTTTCTCTTTACTTCTCATAAAAACAGTTGAAATGAAGTGGTAGAAAATACACAAGAATCTATTCAGTGATAACATTTGTTGGACACGAGCCTATAGAGCTATTGAAAACGGATTTAGACTATGGCGATATTCTGGGATTCCGGAATTGTTGAAGACGATGAATATAATAATGGAGATGATGAATGATGGATATGAAGAGAGATGAAGATGATGATTGAAGGAGAAGATGGGTATATGTGCCGACGATGAAGTATCCGAAGCGAATTTTTAAAGAAATCTGAAAATTTTACTGCAATGAGTCTTCATCAAAATCTCGATGAATTAAGAGCTGAATGGAAATTAAATGTATATTCGTTTTTCGGTTCTATTTCATTTCCTGTAATATAATTAAAATCCAAATGATTTCCAGCGAATTTTCGGCCGTTGCCGTATTACCAAAAAATATTTTGCGAACAGCGTAAAGCCGCTGCTCAAGTGAATGGAATTTCTATCACGTACACCATTCAGAGTACATTTTAAACAATTACTTTAATCAATCGAAGATACATTGCTTTGGAACACTTAATATTTGACGATTTATTTACAATCACAACAGTATTTACCCGTTTGCATTACCATTATAACGAATGGACAGAACCAGCCCTGATGACAATAGTATTCACCCGAACTGCTCGGCAGTTCGTTCAATTTATCAACGAAACAAGTTGAAGATTTGTTCAACCAAAAATAATTAAAATTTATTAACAAATCTAAAATAATTATGAGGCTAGAAAAATAGAAGTCCTTGCGACACAAATTGTAGTTGTTCATTTATCAATAAAATTTAGTCTTTCGTGAGATATACAATAAATATTAGCAAGCGCTTCGATTGTACAAAGTTTCTTAAAATAAAATATAATATATTAATGACACAACAGTTTATTTACCGACTATAAAACCGCGAATTTATGGATAATGGCAGATCTATTGCAAAGAATAGGTCCATAGGAAAGTTTTGACAGAATCAATTTCTGTCAATCGTACAGAATTAATATTTTTGCTAAATCGATATATGATGTCATGATCAATTACTTTGTTGCATACAGTGTTTAGTGTAGGAGGGTTAGATCAGACTGCTTGTAACAGAATTTTTCTTTATTCACTTGCTTATTTAATTAACATTAGAATTTTATTCAATTTTCATCTGTGCAAGATGAGGATATATTGTTAGTTTTGTTCAATGTGGTAACTATATTCATTTCAATGCCTTGAACCATAAGGACACAGTTAAGAGGTATTAATTTTGGATATATATTTGCGCGAGAGTTACAATACATTTTTTACAAGTTAAATTGACGCTCGTTTGTTCCATAAGAAATTGTCGATGGCGGTAAATTAAAGTAAATGGAAGCTCGTCTGTTCCAGAAGAAATTGTGAATGACGGCATACTGAAGTAAATGAAGCCTCGTTTGCTGAAAAAAATTATTGATGACGGCATACATAAGTAAACGAAGGCTGGTTTGTTGCAGAAGATATTGTCAATGACGGCATACTAAAGTAAATGAAGCCTCGTCTGTTGCAAAAAATTATTTATGACGGCATACTAAAGTAAATGAAGGCTCGTTTATTCCAGAAGAAATTGTGAATGACGGCATACTAAAGAATATCATCTCGTATTAGATAATAAGTAAATCGCTTCGTTTTAGATAATAAGTAAATCATCTCGGATTAGAATTGTTGTAGAAAAATTATTGATGACGGCATAATTAATTAAATGGAGGCTCGTTTGTTCCAGAAAAAATTATTGATGACGGCATAATCAATTAAATGGAGACTCGTTTGTTGCAGAAAAAAGCATTGATAATAGCATTATTAATTAAATGGAGGCTCTTTTGTTCCAGAAAAAATTATCGATGACGTCATACGGCAGCGAGGACTTGCTGTGGCCGCAGTTGAGCATCGCCTGAGGGTCAACGAGCAGCGTGCTGATCCTGGACGGCGATCTGCCCAGCAGCGAGGGTATCAACGATGATGTCGAACATGGATTTTCATCATTTATGACTCAGTATTAGTATTTCCGTAATTAGATTCTGCGTCCTTATCGTTTCTGCTATCAATCGAGTGATTACATTTTATCCTAATGTTTAATTTGTCGTATAAAATAATGGTTACATGAACGTTTAAAATTAATTCCTATGTCAGTTTTAATTTTTTCGATAGACAGTTGACAAGCATTATCGAGATATTCATAGTAATTATTTATACGATAGAACAAATAAATAGTGAGATGCTATAAGATTTTTCTAAATCTTAAGTATAGTCACGTTCTTTCCTACGTGCGAGCTGAAGCTGAATTATCATTACTAATTGTGAAATCTTGTATTTTTTCAATATTTATAGTAATAATAATATAATAAAAGCATTCTATGACGAAAGTTGAAGAAATTAAATGAGGATTAATTTACGGAATTACTTGTCGAATGAAGGCTGTATCATCTGAAATAATTTCGTATAGCTGAATTAAATGAGATCGTGTACATTATTGAATGATCGATTTAATCACATTTAAACACAGAATTGGAGACGAAGAAGTTGATAAAAATTATCGTATTATTTTAATACTATAAAGTACATTATGCAGTCTCCACCGATAATAAATCGAACCAAAGTTGCAACGCTTGTCTCGAGAACCTGTTGCACATTTCCCTGGAGCGAAAATGCAGAAAATGCAGCGTTTTAGTTTTGAAAGCTTCACCTGTTCCGGGTGTCCGGGCTCTTGGAGTAATGGCTGTGTTTAGGGAAGCAAGTGCAGGAGCAGACTGTAGTCACACTGAGCACGGATGTTGTGATGGGTGTATGGAGCATCGTACCGCCTCCATAATTCGCCGACAGAAGTTTACCGTTGACCGCCATGAGTTCACCGTCCTGTGTCACCACGGACTGGTTCGCAGCCTGCATCTCCAGGTCGCCCGCACGAGCGTCTTCGCTGTTGCTGAAAATTAAAGCAGAATGTGACTGTCGTTCTGAAAATTAAAGCAGAATGTGACTGTCGTTCTGAAAATTAAAGCGGAATGTGACTGTCGTTCTGAAAATTAAAGCTGAATGTGGCTGTCGTTCTTGCACATATTTTCAGCCTCATGTTGATTAACCGGTTAAAATACTGATAGATGGTGGCGTTCTGTGGGTTAGCAGGTTAAAATGGATAGACGACGGCATTCTGTTCATTAGCAGGCAAAGAACTGATAGATGAAGATTTTCTGTTGATTAATTGTTGTTCTGTTGATTAGCAGACTAAAACTGATAGAGAAATGCGTTCTGTTGATTAGCTGGTTAAAACTGAAAGCTGAAGTCATTCTGTTGATTAGCAGATCAAAAACTCAATGGATGAATGCGTTCTGTTACTTAATAGTTTAAAAAACTGTTAGATGAAGTTGTTCTGTTGATTAGCCAGTTAAAAGCTGATAGATGAGTGCTTTCTTTGACTAGCAGATTTGGTTTAACGGGAAAGGTTTAACTGTAAGGGTTTAACTGTAAGGGTTTAACTGTAAGGGTTTAACTGTAAGGGTTTAACTGGAAGGATTTAACTGTAAGGGTTTAACTGGAAGGATTTAACTGTAAGGGTTTAACTGTAACGGTTTGACTGCAAGGGTTTAACTGGAATGATTTAACTGGAAAGGTTCACATTAGGTGTTCAATTGGAGGGTTCAACTTGAAGGGTTCAACAGGAATGGTTTAGCTGGAAGGGTTTAACAGGAAGAGTTTGACAGGAAGGGTTTACATGAAGGGTTTAATGGGAGGGTTTAACTGGAAGGGTTTAACTGGAAGGGTTTAACTGGAAGGGTTTAACTGGAAGGGTTTAACTGGAAGGGTTTAACTAGAAGGGTTTAACTGGAAGGGTTTTACTGGAAGGGTTTAATTGGAAGGGTTTAACTGGAAGGGTTTTCATAAAGGGTTTGATGCGTGGGTTCAACTCGAAGAGTTTAACTAGGAGGGTTTAACTGGAAGGGTTTAACTGGAAAGGCTTAACCGGAAAGGTTTAACTGGAAGGGTTTAACTGGAAGGGTTTAAGTAGAAAGGTATAACTGGAATGGTTTGACTGGAAGGGTTTAACTGAAAGGGTTCAACTGGAAGGGTTTAACTGGAAGGGCTTAACTGGAATTGTTTAACTGGAAGGGATTATCTAGAAAGGTTTAACTGAAAGGGCTAAACTGGCAGGGTTTAACTGGAACGATATAACTGGAAGCGTTTACATTAAGGGCTTAATGGGTGGGTTTAACTTGAAGGGTTTAACTAGAAGGGTTTAACTGAACTGCAAGGGCTCAAGGCACGCACATGGTCATGAAGCGCAGCACGAGCAGGTTGATGGACGCTGCCACGACAGTCAGACCGAACAGGATGAAGATGAGCGACAGCACAACGTAGCCTGGCTGCTGCAGCGCGTCTTCCTTCTGCACGTCAGGCCGTAGACACAAGCAAGTCAAGATGTTATTTATGATTCATTAATAATATTTTGACACAATTTCTAGTGAAACATGCTTCAGGCGTAGTAAATCATTTGTTACTGTATCTATTAGAAAATTTGTTCAGAAGGGCTAAACATTATTTTTTGGTATATCTATCAGTAAGATATGTTTCAAAGATTGGTTAATCAGTTAATAGAGTAGCATTGAGCTTGATTTTATTTAGAGAGGTTAGATGACACATTAATGGGATTAAAGCGATCAGAAAATTATTTTTCCCGGGGGGGATGGGGCAGGATTGTCATTTTCCCAAAAGCCAAAGACCAAAAGCAATAGCCCGATTTGAAGTGGGGTAGTATGTTATGAGGGAGCAGCAATATCGACTTATGAAAAAAGTTCAAATGAATCATGAAATGGATTTTGCGGAGGATGATGAGTCCTTACATAAAATTTCAGTACAAAAATATTATCTGATGAAAAATTTTGTCGCAGACATGATATTGCGGTAATTTAGCTATAAATAAATCGCAACTTGCGCTGCAAACATTGTATTTTTTATAAATCGTATTTCCATTAGGTTACATTAATTTAAGCATTTGACAATTGCTCTGGGAAAAAAAATCTGAAAATAATTTAAGCTGTAGATAATTATGAATAAAAACTTGTATTATGCGTAACTTTAATTATATAATCTAGAATATAATAATGAAAAAAATTATTGTTGTGAATCTTTAAGCCATAATTCTACTTAAAGTCTGATTAGATTGCCGAATCGAATTTATAACAGTTGTCCATCAAACCAGAAATTTTCTAATCTGAATAAATCCGCGGTATTTACAACAAAGATTTGAGTATCTTGTTACAGTTGCCATATTGATTCAATGCCTTACGAGTGAAATGAATACAACTCAAGCCAAAGCAAACTTTGGAGCAAACAATAATAATAAATATACAGGGTGTCTCAAAATAAACGATACTCAAGTTTGAATGGCTGTAACTCAAAAAGTAATAGAGTTAAAAAAATTTGGAAGGTCAGGATTTGCATTTTTCCATCATTGCATCTGCATCTATCCACCAAAAACCAGATATATCGATGTAGCCATAAGCGTTTGATAGAACTTTCAGTGACATGTGCTAAAATTGTGCTTGCGCAAAGTTTTAGTTAGAACATTTTGCATAATCATTACGTTGTCTTGACATGTTTTCTTTCCGCTGTTTTATTTTTTGTTTCGTTGGTGAGAGGCAATCATGACAATCTTTGGTGAGACACAATCATGGCAATCTTTGGTGAGACACAATCATGGCAATCTTTGGTGAGACACAATCATGACAATCTTTGGTGAGACACAATCATGGCAATCTTTGGTGAGACACAATCATGGCAATCTTTGGTGAGAGGCAATCATGACAATCTTTGGTGAGAGACAATCATGACAATCTTTGGTGAGACTAAAACATGGCAATCTTTGGTGAGAGACAATCATGGCAATCTTTGGTGAGAGCCAATCATTGCAATCTTTGGTGAGAGACAATCATGGCAATCTTTGGTGAGAGGGAATTTCAAAACCAAAGATTGCCTCTCACCAAAGATTGCCTCTCATCAAAGATTGCCATGATTGAGTCTTACCAAATATTGTCATGATTGCCTCTCACCAAAGATTGTCATGATTGTCTCTCACCAAAGATTGTCATGATTGCCTCTCACCAAATATTGTAATGCTTGTGTCTCACCAAAGATTGTCATGATTGCCTCTCACCAAAGATTGCCATTTTTTGTCTCGCCAAAGATACAAAAAATAAAACAGTGAAAAGAAAACATGTCAAGACAACGTAATGATTATGCAAAATGATCTTACTAAAACTTGGCGCAAGCCTGATATTAGCACATGTCCCTGAAAGTTCTATCAAACGCTTATGGCTACATCGATCTGTCTGATTTTTGGTGGAGAGATGCAGAAAAATATAGGGAACAAATCTTGACCTTCCAAAAATTTTTAACTCTATTACTTTTTGAGTTACAGCCATTCAAAGTATCGTTTTTGGGACACCCTGTATATGACCTTAAATACAGGGATTAATGCTATGCTGTTCCCCTCAATGAACATATATTTATCATACATTTAAATCCATTACTTAACACGTTGGCCGCGATTGCTGATTTGGCCCGAATGCCGTACGGGCGATAGGTTCAAACTTGTATATCTTCAGTTACCCGGCAGATAGCAAGGAGAAAAGTTGTGTGCAGCTCTGCAGGGGTATGTTCTGTCATTGTGTCACGTAAAAATCGTGGCCGCATTTGGTGCACATCGCTCGAGGTTGAAATTCGTCATTATTCCTGGCGATGTGTACCAAATGAAGCCATGCCTGTTGTGGCTCATATTGGCTCACGCCGCCTATCGTAATCACTTCTAATACTGTGTGCGATGTGTACCAAGCAAAGACATGCATCTATGGCTTATGTTGCGAAAAAACGCCTAAAGTTATCACTTTTATCACTGTGAGTGATGCGCGCAAGAAATCTACATTAGTTTTGAGTCATAATTGCACACATTATGACTACCGGTATCTCTTAGCTTTTTGTGAACGATGTATCTTACGCATGGAAATTACTATGGAAAGGGATTGGTGACCAGGTTTTCATAATCCTGAATAAAATTGAGGGTATTTACATTGTTAGTTCAGTTATATTTACCTTATAGAGATCATTCATCATTTATATTGTCTTGAGCTTCTGTTACAAGCAGCATTTCAGAGAAAGAGTAAAATCAGGATGTACATCTCAAATTATCGAGTGGGACAGAGGACAGCCCACTTTCATTGAACCAACTAGAACTAAAGCCAGGATGCGCTGCCATGAATGCTACAACATACTCTCAGCAAATGACTGAAGTGCCGTAGCAAAGGTGAAACTCAAAGGATAAAAAAATACATTGGTGACTGTGAAGGAAAGTCATACATGTGCGATAATTGTTTTTCAATCAGGTATGAAATATAATGATGTTGGCAACACCCAATTTTGTAGTTTCAGATCAATAAGAAAATATTTTATTTTCTTTTCATACAAAGATAGATATATATATTGCTTTTATCAATGGACACAAATTTTGTAATTTTTGTATTACTTGCATTTGAAAATAAAACGATTTCTCTAAGCAGTAGTTGACTTCAAAGCATTCCCTAACATGCCTATTTAATTGCATCATTGAAATTTTAAATTTGAAAGAGTAATAAGATTTTATAAAAAATTGAATTTTTCATATGAATGTACCACATGTGTACACATCGCGATTCTGAGAAGTACAGCGTGTACATATATGGCGCACATCGCGGCCAACGTGTTAATTACTATTTAACAGTGAAGTGTTATTTTTCCAGGGAAACATATCATTTTGAAAACTTACAATTGTACATGTGAAATAAAATTGATGAAATTAGTTGAGCATGTGCTGGAAAAATTTGTTCAAATTTTGTGACTTTGTTAAAAAAATCTAATATTAGGCATCAAAGTAGTCATTTTGGAGAGAATAAGTAATTGGATGCTTATTTACTTTAAATTGGTCATTTCCAACCAAAAAAAAAACATCTCAAGTTAATTCATTTGCAAAAAATTAATGAGGGGGAACCAAAGCATACCGATGTTAGCACAAGGTTTCATAATTACGCTATTTTCTCAGCATTTCCACGATACTGTAAATTAGTTATTGAAGACGACCGAAATATTTCCCATTTTCAATTGTATTCAAATTTTAAAATATACTGGTTCATCTGGATCATTTACTGCGTGGATTTGTACGCTATTATACGCTAAAATATATGTGATACCTGGACATGATGCTGCAAATCATCTGATAATATATACTTTATTAATATACTTGCAAATTACACTCATACCCACGATTTTAAATGCTGCAAATCACCTGAAGAGCCACAAAGTCGCCGAAGCCAATGGTGGTGAGTGTGATGAAGCAATAATAGAAGCTGTCAAGGTAGCTCCAGCCCTCATACTTCGAGAACACCGCTGCGCCTGTCGTCATCACGACGGCCGAGAGCGTTCCTGTCACCATCAGCTGGTTCACCTCAGTGGCTTCTGTGTTGCCGCAGCCCAGGAAACGCTTCACCTAACATCGTAAATGTGATACATGATGAACGCTTCACCTGACACGGTAAATGTGATACATGATGAACGCTTCACCTGACACGGCAAATGTGATACATGATGAACGCTTCACCTGACACGGCAAATGTGATACATGGTGAACGCTTCACCTGACACGGTAAATGTGATACATGATGAATGCTTCACCTGACACGGCAAATGTGATATTTTTTATATTTATATACTTTATATTATACTTTATGTTAAAACCGTTTATACTCTTTATACCTGATGAACTTGAATGCAAAAATTTGTGTCCTATAAAACCTCTTAAACTGAATTGGAACAATGAGAGGAAGTAGTGCTTGTCTTCTTGAGCAGGTTTTCTACTGTTACTTCTGTTTGGAAAAAAAGTTTCACCTGGTAGTTGTCGCAATGTTGTAATTATGCAATAATGTTGCTTAATAAATGTAATCGTTTGAAGATATTTGTGAAATATTTATCCAAAAAACTATGTGAGATTAATAACGAAGATAAAATGGATCCCAAGGCATACAATTTGATAAAAAATATAAGATTCGAGCACATAAAATGTATTGCAGTAATGTTTATTACAAGTTAAATTGGAGGATATAGTCACCTTCATAGCAAAATTAACGTTAAATCTATAACGAAGACGAAATTAATTTCCGAGTGATCCAATTTAAAAAGTCGTAAAGAAGCTAATTCCGTTCCCTCGAAGCTAATTTCGTTCCCTCTATATCATATGTTAACAACTCTTATTAAATCTAATGTTCATTGATTGTAACTAATTGTTAACTGAACAGTAGTTAGCTGTACACATATTCATTATTACTACTAACTTTTATGATGACGATAGATATGAATTTATTTACTACTAACTTTTTGATGACGACAGATATGAATTTATTTACTACTAACTTTTTGATGACGACAGATATGAATTTATTTACTACTAACTTTTTTGATGACGACAGATATGAACTTATTAAGCCTCTCGCCGATGCTCTGGAACATGACCATGCCTAGAGGGATGCCGAAGCCGGCGTAGATGATGCAGAAAGCCTTGCCTGGCACCGTGGACGGCGTCGAGTGACCGTAACCTGTAGATTAGCACAGAACGAATTTTATTGTTTACATATAAATAATATAATAAAGCTTATTTTTAAATATATGATAGTTTACTGTTTTTACGTATTTCGAACTAAGAAGGGAGACCAAAACAAGTTATATGAGTGTAGATACAATAACATAGATATTTTTGAACACGTAATGTTAATGACGATGAAGTCTTATTGTCGAAATTTTTAATTTCAGGAACTAATCAAAGAATGAGTTATACGAAAATCTGAGAAAGTTTTATGAATGATTTATATCAGACCCAATGAAATATACTTTTACAAAACAAAATATACTATAGGAAGAGTTTCCAAAAATAAAATTATTATATATATGATTTCAAATTTAACAATGAACATTACTGAAGGGATGTTTGCTGACCAATCATAGCTACGACGACGGTGACGAAGTACAGAGCTCCCTGGAACTTCCACTGGTTATCGCCTCTGTACTGCCGCCGCTCAATGATCACTTGTTCGATGAAGTCGTACTCGAGTTTGCTGATGTTGTACTTGTCCACCATCAGGTCCCGGACCTCTGCTCAAACATCAAGCATCAGCTGGCCACAGTATCATTGTCTGACATCAAACATCAGCTGGCCACTAGTATCATCGTCTAACATCCAGCATCAGCCAGCCACTAGTATCATCGTCTAACATCAAGCATCAGCTGGCCACTAGTATCATCGTCTGACATCAAGCATCAGCCTGTCACTGCATGAATATTTAATTAACATCAGCCGACATCAGCTTCCATACCCCCACTGAACAAGACGGCTCATTATTATGAAGCTGAATCAGTAGCATGATGCTGACCATAACTATCATAACGTTGACTCACTACCATAACATTGACTATCATAACGTTGACTCACTATCATAACGTTGACTCACTATCATAACGTTGACTCACTATCATAACGTTGACTCACTATCATAACGTTGACTCACTACCATAACGTTGACTCACTATCAATAAGGTAGTAGCGGTTTTCCTCGGTGGTAGACTCGAAATGATCGAACACCGCGGCGCCCACAAGCAGATACGTGAACGTGACCACGACGAGCGACAGCGTACGTACGTTCTGGCGGCGCATTCTGCTGCGCGCAAGCTGTGCCTGTCACATGCAAGTCAGAGCAGAGAATAATTAATAAACTAAATTAAATAATAATTATTTCTCATATATGATGCTTCAGAGAAGTGAATAATTAATAAACTAAATTAAATAATAATTGTTTCTCATATATGATGTGACAAAGGCTTATTATGATTTCATTGATCGGAGTGCAGAAAGAAGATTAAAACGTAATTGATACTTAAATTCGTTTTGACAGAGGCATTTATAGTCCCATTGAACCGGACAAAAATATCAATAAAAATTTGTTTTGATGTATAAATCAAGTACAGATAGAATAAATAATGGACATACAGAGAAAACATATAATACAAATACGGCCAAAATAAAACCAATACAGACACAATAAAACAAATACAAACACAATAAAAGAAATACAGACAAAATATCAATAAAACTTGTTTTTAATGTCTGCCTTGAATGAGGCTTTTGATAATATAAATGAAAATAAGCAAAGGGAAGTGAATTATAAACAATTGTTTCTTGTATGCATTTTAACAGAGACTTTGAGTAATTCCACTAACACGGAGAAAAGTGAACGAACAACAACTAATTCACAATTTTTCGATTGTCAATAAACAATTGTTCAATTACAGGACAATTGTTTCTTTAATTGGTGTCAACAGGCATTTCATATTGCCGTGCGAACAGCGAATTATGGTTTGGATATTTGTGATTATTTACTAATAAATTTTGATATGAAATGATAATAAAATTACCAGTCAGTTGTACATTAAAATAGAAAATAATGAAGTAAAAAAAAACTAAATTGTAAAAAATTTGTTACATTGAGTAATTGAAATTGTTTAAAGTCGCCTTATCGATATCACCGTATACGATGTATGTTTGGTTAACATGCACTCATTATACGGTGATACTATTAATGTTTGGGAAGCAGGATTTTTCAACACTGGTTTAAAAAGTCAGAGCGAAGATAACCTGGCGATGATCTCATACTTTCGATGCAGAAAACTGGTTTGCTTTAAGAGTTAATTTAATACAATTCCCGTAATATTTGAAGTTTCTTTAGGATTGAAAGCGACCATGAAACTTGTGTGTTTACTCTTGCTAAATCAATAAATTCATCAAAACTATTTAGCTTGACTGTGTATTCATTACATGTTTTTTTCTACAAGTAACGTTACTTTCTGGAGTTTTAATATAAATGCTCATATCATAAGATGAAGCTGATATTTCAACCACTGAGACTGTGGAACATGCCCTTAATTCCTAACGTACCATAAAAATATTTATGTAGCCGAATGATATTTTTTAACACTCACCAAATTTCAGATTTATCCTGTATCAGGTGCCATAGCTTGATTATGTTACCAAACTATCGTATAAAATGAGATTTCTTTTGGCTTATTCAAGCTTAGAAAGACGGAAACACACATCCACTTGTTAGGGCTGGAGCCGTTACACTGCAACAGTCAGAGGACTCAGAGCTGCCAGATGGTGGCAAGGAAACACGGCCAGATCAGCCCATAAAAAAAGCCAAAAATGGCCTAAATAAATTTATGTTATAAAATTTGTCCGTTGCAGCGCAATAATTCAATTCATAATTTCTCTCGACTTTAAAAATTACATTGGGCTTTAGGCTTGCAGATATTTTGCTGCCTAAATCAGTTAAAAAGAGGCTCAAATCGGGAAATATGGTCGGAAAAAGGCCAATCTGGCAACTCAGGGAGCCATCAGCTGCTGTGCCCGGCCAGTCCTCAGGCAGGGACACAAGCAATCGATCGAAGAAGCTGGCAGCGCGGTTAGAATTCAGATCCATTGTTATGACTGAATGTTGAAATTAACCTTGAAATTCAGTAAATATAATCAATAATATTTACAGATCACTGTATTGCTGATCTGCTACAGTTTGAGCTGTTGTATTCCTCGATATTATTAGAAGGCTGTCTTCATGAAGGAAGAACTTGTGCATCAATGGGATACGAACCTATTGTTTTCTCTGATTTACTCCATAGCTTACCAATGATTTTTTAAGATAGTTTTGAAAAAAACACGTCCACTTAACCGGTATACAAGTACGTGGAGCTTCTATTAATTTGGCCGAAGAGTAGAGATTACCGAAACTGCTAGAAGCACACAAAATAAACATGAAATGTAGGTAACAATGCCGAATAGACGGAATAGTACTCGCAAAGAACAAATGTTTTCATTAAGGGACATACATGAGTAGCCCAACGGTTATGCATGAAAATAATATTTTCCGACGTTTTCTGTATTCATGAATTAATTTTTTTTGTCTCAGCAGTCAGCTCGTCATGCTTCTGTGCAATAGTGACCAGATCAAGACTCAGCTCGCCATAGGATGCAGCATTGAGCAAATGGAAAATATGTAAGAGTATATCTCATCATGAATTGAATTTGGATTGTTAATATTTTGGACGTGGTCGTTGAATCGGGCGCTCGCGAAATAACAATTTACATAGTTTGTAATCGGAAGTTTTCTATGATAAACTATAGAAAAGTTTTTATTTTTTGGGAAACTACTATATTTTGTTTAATATCAGTTTCTGCCTAGTGGTCAGCGTCGTCTGCGCTAGGCAAATGACAAGCAGCTAAGGTTCAAACCTGTACACGGAATATGAAAATTTAAACATAACTAAAATGTTTAAAATGTAGTAAAGTCTTGGTAGCTAAAGATGATTTTCGTACAGCGATTGCAGCTTAAAGTTATGCCCTACTTAACTACCTTATCTTCAGGCACTCAGGCTAGGCAGATCACCGACATGCTAAACATGACATCAAACAACACAAAAAATGTTCGAGTTAGAATCATATGAGCTTCAGATTATTCAATTAAAAGAAAGGCAGGCTTGCAATAACTGTTCGTAACATCGATATTTCTAGCTGCTTAACGTGAATCAAATTTAATATAAGCTCAAGTCTAAAAACGTGAGCCGTCTAACCTTGTCAGCCTGTCAAAAGATCCAGTGTATACAACTGCCATCCAGTGGCGTCACGATGAGGGGGGGGGGGCAAGCCTTTTTAGATTTATGATCATATTTGAGTTAAAAATAACTGATTGTGTGATTATTTTTAAAACTATTTATATAAAGTCCACGTAATGTTGAATATGTCAATTTGAAACAAGAACCAACACCAGGGGCCACGGCTTTCAACTAAAAAACAGCGTTGGAACACATCCATGCGACAACATTTCTTCTCGCTTCGAGTCACCGACATGTGGAACAGCCTCCCTGATAGCATCGTTGACGCTCCGAGTATGAACATCTTCAAAAACAGACTAGACGAAGCTATGCAGGAGCATATGTTCAGTCTTAAAATGCCTAGCAAATTACGGACCAGGCAATAAGTCCAGCAGCTATCTCAATCAATCGTCAGCTATGGAAAGATCGGGTTCCAAAGGCCGGATCCCTTGTGAATCAAGTCACGAAAAGTTCAAGAATCGGCAACAGGCCAAGGGCCTATTTCTTCAACGCCGACACTTCTATTCTATTCTATGTCATCATTGAAAAAATAATTTTATTAAAAGAAAATAGAATTATTTAGACGAGCTATAAAACATTGCATGAGGGCTGAAGCCTTCTTAAAATGGACCTTATAGCGCCGCTTCTGCCATCAAATAAGGCTCGTGTTAGGATTTAAAATAATAAGGGACTTCAGCTTGTTTCCTGCTAACTTACTCATGCAATTGGCTTCAGAAATATAATGTAAAATTTAAAAGAGAACAGTTTCTTATTTAACTTTACTGTACTTATAGTTATAGTATTGAACAAATGCTGTGTGACGTACTATTGACAATGTTCTTTCCTGTTTCATAAATGCAGTGGAAAATGTAAAAAAAAATATGAACAACCAAATATATATTATTTCTAATTCGATTCCTTATTCCTCTCGAACACTCGTTCCAATTGTACTAGAATAACAAGGTTAGCATTTCAACATAAACTTGTTCCTGCCATGACAATGTCAAAAACGCTGATTTTTGTAATGAGCAACATGCTGTGCAACAAACGTATACAAATATTTCCTGAAAAAGTTATCAGAGGCAAACATTGATTCGAAGTTTTCCTTGAAAAGTAACTTAGCAACATATTTAAACATTTTTTTCTTAGAAAGTATCTAAGGCACTGATTCATTCAATGATTTACATAATAAAAGCTGCGTATCCACAGATTTATTCAAACACAATAAAACAGTATCTGAGCCACAGATTCGTTCAAACATATCCCATGAAAGCTTTTTATCAACAGACTTATTAAAGTGCATCCATAAAACAGTATCTGAGCCGCAGATTCATTCAAGCGTATCCTGGGAAAGCTTCTTATCTACGAAATTATTAAAACGCATCCATAAAACAGTTCATGAGCCACAGATTCATTCAATTGTAGCCTAGTAAAACTTCTTATCTCCGGATTCATTAAAACATATCCTCGAAACAGTAAATGAGCCATAGATTCATTCAAACGTATCCTAGAAAAGCTTCCTGTCCACAGATTTACTCAAAAATATCCTGAAAATAGTATATGATCCACAGATTTATTCAAACGTATCCTAGAGAAACTTCTTTTCAACAGAATCATTAAAATGTATTCTGGAAACAGTCTCTGAGCCACAGATATAAGCAAATTATATCTGTGCACATTTGCCTTCACATTCACTCTCATTCTTATGAGCGCAAGGTGAGACCGTGGAAGATGACGCCAGTAAAAATGACGTTCATTGCTACGGCTTATCTCATGGCCGGGTTATTTATTGTCTCTTTGGTCTTGGACGACCGCAGGGCTTCTGATGGAGGCAGCAATCGATCGAGGACGTCCCTTAAAAATAGCATAGTCTCCGTGTGTTAGCGGAGCACTCACTGGATGCTTCGAATCTCGAATAAAGATTTCCGCTGAAATAGCGCGGAAAACTATTTCTTAGATACTTATAATAAATCTTTTCAGCACGATATGTATAGAGATGTGTATTAATTGTAAAAACTGAGAAAAAGTTAGCGGATTTTGTCTAAAATTCCAGGACGAGATTCTCGTTCAGAAAATAATTGACATTCGGTGAGACCTAAGAGCTGGTCTGATGGGGAATTTATGGACGTCTAATCGAATTTTCAGTTTCGCAGGCATAAAAAAATTAATGTTGAAAAATTCTCTGTAATAACTAACTAAAAGGATCGAATAGGATGAATTCAGAGTTGATGAGACTCACGTCTCAACAATTACTCAAATCGATATTTTCTATAAAATTTTCGGAAAGTTTTTGAGTATTGAATAATATGTAAAATTTTTATTTCAAACCGGTATAAAGTACACAACAGTAATTAATATTTTCTATGATATCTTCTATGAAAACATACAACGGTAATTAACACATTCAAGCGGATGTGGAACTGAGGAGTTTGAGAAGATACATATCCCTACCCTTTCTGATGTTCCCCATTTTCTAGTGTATTTATACGCAGTAATTGAAAATTTTAAAACCAAATTTCTTATAATTAAAGCTAAGTATAGGATCTATTATTGATTAGATAGGATCTGCGTAATTTCTAATCAGTAATGGAAATAGAAAGCCAAATTTATTATAATTGAAGCTGAGTAAAGGATGTTATCAAGGCTATTTCCATCGAAATGCCACATCCTTCAAGTCTAGAATAAAAAATAGATTTTACTACACGTTTAGCTCTGCTTCATGATTAGAAAAATGATGGATCGTATTTTATGTATGTTCCAAACATCCTGAAGAACAAATCATCAGGACAATACGAGTCTAACATATGGATGAAAAATATAATTCTTACGTGAAAAAGATGCTTATAGAAACTAAAAATTTAATGCAAAAGTTTGAGGATTGGATTCAGTTATGAAAACAACAATTTTGCTCAAAATATACCTACGTTCCTCAGAAAAAAAGTATCTTGTATATCAGCAGTATAGCAAAGATAGTCATTAATTAAGAAATATAATCTTAATTTAGCTTTATTATCTGCGGTCCTCAGTCTCCTCCCATGAAGGAAAAGAGAGGAGAGCTCAAGCTAATTGGATCCTCGGAAAACAATAAAAAAATAGCAGACAAGAAAAAAGATTATCGAGCGGCTGAACACGTGTACCTTAAATCGATGTGCATCATACGGTCTGTATATACAGTCAGTATATACGGTCTGTATATGTAATCTGTATATACGGTCTGTATATGCGGTCTGTATATGCAGTCAGTATATACGGTCTGCATATGTAATCTGTATATACGGTCTGTATATGCGGTCTGTATATGCAGTCAGTATATACGGTCTGCATATATGGTCTGTATAAAACGGTCTGTATATGCGGTCTGTATATACAGTCAGTATGTACGGTCTGCATATATGGTCTGTATAAACGGTCTGTATGTGCGGTCTGTATATACCATTAGCTTCTGGTATTGCATTGCATGCATCATATCTCATCTTCTCTCTGTTTGCTCGCTGTTAATAGAATTGAATTCGTAAGTTAGTTCAATTATAAGATTGATAGGGATAAATTTCGAAAGTGTTTTAGCAATTTATTCATGCGTGGTTTACTTTAATTTTTTACTCATCTAGCATCCATTGAACGAAACATTTGAAGGCTTCATGGATGACGAGCACTGCATGTAACATAGGACAAATTTGGGCCTTATTTTCAGAGAGTAATTTTAAAAATTCTGACTCTGTTTTTCTTGAAGTAAATTTTGAAAGTTGCAATTTTTCTATTAGTGGTTACATATTTTTTGTACACTCTCTTCGGCGATTTATTGAAGATTTACCGGTCCAGGTCCTCAAATCATGTTAGCCATTTTTATCTACCATTATTTAATCTCAAATATTAATACACGACCAAATATAATATTCAAATTATTTTTTCCTTCCAGGTGCTTATATATTTTTGTGCTAATCAACAATAATCTCTCTGTAAATTTTTCCAGTGAGCACAATTTAGAAATAATTTTCTGCGCCTAATATGCGTAATAAAAAAAATATTCATAACATTTGTATCACTTATCTGAAATGTCGTAATTATTAAATATATTATATCCTGTTGTTGAGACCACAACAAATTTATAAAATAATTGGCTTAATAAAACTTCATTTTCATCCTGGTCGTGATTTCCGAACGACGCGGTTGTCTGTTTTCTCCCCTCTGTAAGCACCACAGGAATGACGCGGAAACCACACGCAAGTTACCCCAGCAGCCTTCCGTGCTTCCTCTTATTATGTCCTGTAATTTTTAGCGAATTAAGCGGGCAATTTTGTGCCCAGTTTATTCTTCAGCTTCCGCTCATCTTTTGATTAGATTTATTCCAGGTATTGGTTGCGGCATTGCTGATAAAATATCAGTTGTGTTATTAATAGAAAAAATTAACCTTACAATAAGCTTAAATTGAAATTCGTGTACGCCGAATGCATTTGTGATGAAAGATATGTTCAGGTTTAGAATATATGCAAAAATCGAACAACACAATCGTTAAAGTTTACCCTCATTGGAGATACAGTGAGAACATCTTAAAATCATCGGTATATAAGTAGATTGCTATGCTTGATATGTTGACGAGAAACCACTTTAAAAACCAAAAGAGTTGTTTTGTAACAATATCATACAGTCAAATAGAAAACATGAAACACCAGGCTTCGAGACGATCTCTGGTGTAGATACTCAACTCTAAGTCCGTTTCCATATGATTTGATTCTTGTGAAACGTGAACAATTCAGAACGCATAAAATAATATTTATTTTCAACATTATTCTCATCGTTATCGCATCGCCATGCTTTCAATATTTACACATGAATTCATCATTCCACCAACATATACAGCCTGGGACTCATTCCTGCATTGATTCCTGACTGACTTTTTAACTTACGCGATCTGATCTGCAGAGGGCAATAATGCAAGTATCAGACGGAGGGGGCAAAGGTGATCAGTATTTTGGACGTGGTTAGCAAGTTTAAAAGTCTTATTGAAATTACTTTTAAAGAAAGTTTGAAGGTTTAATTTCATTATTGTCTCATTTCCAGGTGAACTTGCCTTATCTGCACGCAAAAAATTAATTAAACACATAACAAAAAATTATATTTCAGTTTAAATATTTTGCGATTACTTACATTAAGCTCAATTGGAAGTTTGCACACATGGCATGTACAAAAATGACGACAACAATGAGATGCAAAGATGTCGTTTCCTACTACACGAAGCATTTCATAGAAAAGCATAAACTTATGTTAAGATACTACGAATTATTAAATAGAGATTGAAGAGTTTAGTGTATTGTAGTTTGCATGGATGCGATGCGCTTCCAAGCTCTACTAATGCATGTGCCAGCAAACCTGCAGTCTATAAATAACTCGTTTATTATTCCTTTGGCCCTGCAGGTTTGGCCCAAACTGATACTGCGTGACGATCTTCCAGCCAAACGACAGCAGTGATGAGCTTCGGGTCTGCCTTCGCTCCAATGCCTGCTGCAGCGTAGGCAGGAATATCCTGCGCCTTGCATGCTATCTTCGCCCAATTTCTGCTGCAGCGTATAGGCGAGGTGTAGAAATATAGCTGCAGTAGTAGTAGTAGCTGTATTGTGCAATTGGTTACAGACAAAACCTATGTTTAGTAGCTGCATTGTATGATTGAGGTTACAGAAAAAACCTGTGTGTAGTATTTGTATTGTGCAATTGGTAAGACAAAACCTATGTTGATTAGCTGTATTGGGTAATTGGTTATAGACAAAAGCTGTGTGTAGTAGCTCTTTTGTGCAATTGGTTACAAACGAAACGTATGTGTAAAAGCTGTATTATGTAATTGGTTACAAACGAAACCTATGTGTAAGAGCTGTATTGTGTGATTGGTTACAAACGAAACCTATGTGTAGTAGCTGTATTGTGTAATTGGTTACAAACGAAATCTGTGTGTAGTAGCTGTATTGTTTAATCCTGAAGCAGTCCAAATCTTTCAAAAAAGTCCACCTTAAAACCACGCTTCTTGGTCCTAGTTTAATAACTGCATTGGTATTCCATATACGCGTTCTTAACATGGCGCTGGAATGAGAGCTAAACGCGACCTGTGACTGCGGGCTGACCCACGTATAGCAAGCACTCAGTCAAATGACTGCGGGCTGACCCACGTATAGCAAGCACTCAGTCAAATGACTGGGTCGTATTGTACAAATAACGGACAATAATAATACACATTGTCTGCAAGTGGCGCTAATATTCCAGTTTGTCGGGTTAAGCTGGGTGAGTATATCACACACAGAAGAAAAAAGTACATCGTTGTTTGGACAAAGGCTCACTCATTACTATGAGTGCGTGCCCTAGCTTCTATTGGTCATCCGCTGCTTATGCCAGGTTTTCCTGAAATCTCAGAGTTCCGAGAATTAGTTTAAATCAGTTGCGTTCTTTTGTTTGGGTGATGCGCAAGAGAGTCTTGCTTCGCCTCCTGAATACTAAGGGGTATTTACTTTAGAAATTAGGGCTCATGAGCGCGCTAGAAAGAGATTATTGAGACACTGTGTAGGATATTTTTTTATGTTATGACAAGGAGAGGTTTTTCTTTGCGGGAAAACCACCTATGATTCGGGTCTTCTCAAGAAATTGTTTTATTTTCTTTATTAACAATAAACTACGTGTTTCTAAAGTAAAGTTATGACATTACTATATTATGACATTCATAGTAATTTTTGTAATGTAGCTCTCGATCAAAGAGTCTTATACAAAGACGCAAAGGAAGGGCGAGCTTTTGTTTGTAGATAACATCCTCCATTTAGTTTGATCAAACTGTCATTAGAGTTATTTTCATAGAAGTTTTTGGAACTACAGACTGAATCAATACAGGCCGATTAATCATCAGCATTTCTACTCAAATTCCGTGTGAATTTAGTTTCTAGATGTTACTAAATGCTGATTTTATTTCTTATCTCCTGTTCTCGCTAAACACCTGGCACGCTCTTTACGTGACAATTATGTGGGTATCCGCTCAGCGGTGAGAACCGGACCATGTAGTAGCATAATTTTTCTACCATTTGCAATAACATTGGTAGACATGACACGTCGACACTCAGGAAGTGAAATATACTATTTGTCGCCCAATGAATGTTCTCCTAAAATCGTTGGTTTTCAGATCTAAACGTAGGTTGGAGTCGAGCATTCATATAAGCTAATGCAGAAATTTTTATTCAGTGTAAGGACGAGGTGAAGAAGTGACGCCTCATCTTTAGCGCATTTTCTCATTTATGAAAAATGCACTATTGTGCTCGCCATGTCCGTCTGTCCGTCCGTCTGTCCGTCTGTGACTTCACGTTTTCGTCGACGAGAAAATGCGCTCTCTGTCACTCACTGTAGTGAGTACTGAGTTATATTTTTTAAATACTGTCGATACTGGTAGCAACAGTCGTCGAACTGCACGAGTGTTCCACATTGCAATTCGACTTATTCGATTCGAAAAGCAGTAGCATCGTGAAATTCGAATTGTTTAATTGCGTTTATCATTTATCTTGCATTAAACCCGAGAAATAAGTACCATGCAGGCTGCTGCTGCGAACATTTATTCCTGAAAATGTACAGTAAAATCTTTGAAGAAAGCTCACAGTATAAAATACTATTAGGTCGTAGGTTCATTTTCAAGATTAAAACCCACACCGTAGGTGAAAGGTTTCGCTGATGTGATCTGAAAATTAATTTTTTTCTGACCGCGGCCCTAAGTAAATTGTACTGTCTATTTTTAGGAGAGCGACTTTTCAAAATGGAAATGAATCATAATAAACATATCAATAAAATAATGAAAATATCCTGTGGTTCTCTGCCAACTCGCTCCGTCGCAAACAACATAATTAATTTCTGCTTCTCGTACATATGCAAAAAAAACTATGCAAAGCCACATTTCTTCGGCAAAAGCAATAGTATCAAAACACATTTTAGAGCGCACTGCAGGTACAATCTAAACATCCATAAAGGAATTATCACATTTGTGCACTAATATCCAACCAGAATCAATTGCTTCACACAATGAATCAATTGCCTAATTAGAATTGGGGCGGACTGAAGTTATGTGTAGGCCATATTGCTTACCGCGTGCATCCCATTAGGAAAGTTTAATAATTCGGCGGACTCGCCTGGCCATGCCACACTGTGTCAGGGTATTGATTGTGGCTACTGTGAGGCTCTGTGGCATCGACCCACGCTAACTGCAGCACAGTGCTAACTGCAACACAGTGCTAACTGCAACACAGTGCTAACTGCAACACAGTGCTAACTGCAACACAGTGCTAACTGCAGCACAGTGCTAACTGCAACACAGTGCTAACTGCAACACAGTGCTAACTGCAACACAGTGCTAACTGCATCTTAATTATAATTGCAACACAGTGCCAACTCCTACTTAGTGCTAACTGCAGCTAAATTATAATTGCGACACAGTGCTATAACTCCTACTTAGTGCTAACTGCAGCCCAGGTACATTTCGTTGCCCGGATCACTGCATTGTTGACGATTTTTGGTTGCAAATAGTAATGGATTTTAGGCAACCTGGTAATCAATTTCTCTAATTGTCTTCAACAATAAGCATTTCTGTTCATCTGCATTATAGTTTCTGTGGTTTGACGGAAATTAGGGTGAAACCGGCCTCTCTATAGTGACACCCGATCTTCCCGTAATCAAGCCTAAATGAAGGGACAGCATTTCCAGCAACAATGTCTTTTAAGATGCTATGTTGAAAACAGGTAAAGATCTCATTTATTACTGAAGTCATATCATTTATTTCTAAATAACGCGGGCTGAAGGAACATATTTCTTGAGTTGCATATACACAATTTTCATATATACATCCAGAAAACTAAAATTTATGTTTTTAATAATTGCAAAATGGATTTTTTTTAACAAAATTCGGCATTTTTCTGCGTATATTTTGCTTGTTTTAGGCCACGGAGCAAGAAAATAATTTCAAGCTAAATTTATTTTGACTTCAAGACGTGGAGCCAAAACTATTGAAGCAAATGAATAATGAATAAAACAAATGAAAAATTAATGAAAAAATATAACTCAGTTCTCACTGAAGTGAGTGACAGAGAGCCCATTTTCTCGTCGACGAAAACGTGGTCACGGACGGACGGACAGACAGACGGACAGACGGACAGACAGACGGACGGACATGACGAGCACAATAGCGCCTTTTTTCCATAAATGAGAAAATAGGCTAAAAATGAAAAATGAATGAAAAAAGGAAAAATGAATTAAAAAACGAATAATGAAGGAAAAATGAATGAAAAAATTAATAGTGAATGAAACAAATGAGTAATGGATGAAACAAATGAATAATGAATGAAACAAATGAGCAATCAATGGAACAGATGAATAATAACAAATGAATAACGTGCCATATCCCTTACAATAAAAAATATCAAATGGTACAAAAATCACATTCGACAATCGTAATGCAAACCTTATCCTGATACTTTTTTATGAATGCTTCCCTCGGGGAGCCGTAGAGGGTCTAAGGCTCCCCTCGTTTGCCCTTCTAAATTTGTCGGCTGAAGTGGCCGCGGTCTGCCTCCTGCTTGCCGGCCTTACGTAATGTTTCCTTGACGATGATATTCATACCACTATCATTATCATAATCATCATCGTCATCATATTTTGCGTTATTTTCAGACTTTGTGTTGTCCCATATGTTCATTTTTACGTTCTTAATCCTACTTAAGTTAGTAATTCATTTATTGTAGTCCATTAAACGCATGACACGTACGTGCAAACAGAGCACCATTTGTTAAGCACCTTCAATACACATCTTGTTATCGTCCGATCTTTGTTCCTTGTTATTAATCGTATCAGCCATAGGAATTACCGTGATTTTTAGCGCATTTTCTCATTTATGGAAAAAAGGCGCTATTGTGCTCGTCATGTCTGTCCGCCTGTCAATCCGTCCGTGACTTCACGTTTTCGTCGACGAGAAAATGCGCTCTCTGTCACTCACTGCAGTGAGTACTGAGTTATATTTTTTATTAACAAGTTCCTACTCCATGCACGTTCCCCAGAGCCTGGGTGCAACGATTCATTTTCCGCCCATGTGAGTCATATTGACCCAATATGGCCTGGCGAAAAGGCGTATCAGAGCTACGTTCGTTCTCAGCTTGGGCTGTGTGTGAGAAAAGTTTGTCAATATTTGTAAAATATGAACAATTAATTTTTGGGAGTGCAATTTATCCGTAATAACCGACTTCATTTGCTGCAAAGCGTGAGAGCATCGCAGCCGCCCGTCATTTGTTATCAGGAATGCCTTCTAACTTCTTTAAGAGCAGCTTAAGCATCTAAATTCTTCGCTAAATGAGTTATAGTGCATTGGTATTTGATATTTGGAGTGCCCAGTCTTTTGCTTCTAAATGTTTGAGTTAAGCGCTCACGAATTAATTTATTTTGGACAACGAAAAAATCTTCCGCATTTTTTAAACTCCTGCATTATGCTTTTCCATTTTTACAGCAATATTTTTTTCTGGAGTTGAAAAATGATGAAGAGAAATAACAGTCTGCATTATGAACATTTTCAACGTTTTAATATGCTAATGTATATAAATATTGGACCCAAATTGATTCTACACTGAACTATGTAGAATATAGTGATTTTACACTCAGAATGCTCGGGGTAACTGCCGTAACCATGCATTAGGTACGAATAACCTTGAAGATAAATTATGTATCTTCAGAGAAAGTTTTAACTATTAGAATACTGACCTTAACAATAGTTTCCAGGCACTTAGGTACGAGTAGCATCGATGTCGATAAATGTTTTCTCAGACTAACTGTTTACCCTCTGTCTACTGCTGTTAACTTCCGTCTTCAGTTATTTAATTGCGCAAAAAGATGTCGTTAGTTAATTTATGTGCAGATAAAAGTTGATAAAGCGGTTGTTTTGGCGCCCGACCACTGAATTGTGGAGGAAGTCATGCAAAATTCATTGGACTTCGCCAGTGCCTCGCAGACGTCGATATTTATGCATGGGTTATGACGAGAACTCGCTGGTAATCCTGACGCAGTTACACACGTCGTGAATGTCGTGCTAAAAGTTGGGTAATAAATTCTACTTCACTGTTCTGTTGCATTATTGTGTATTTAGTTATCATGAACGCTGAGCATGAGCTACCACGAACGCTGAGCATGAGTTACCATGAACGCTGAGCATGAGTTACCATGAACGCTGAGCATGAGCTACCATGAACGCTGAGCATGAGCTAACATGAACGCTGAGCATGAGCTACCGTGAACGCTGAGCATGAGTTACCATGAACGCTGAGCATGAGCTAACATGAACGCTGAGCATGAGCTACCGTGAACGCTGAGCATGAGTTACCATGAACGCTGAGCAAGAGTTACCATGAACGCTGAGCATGAGTTACCATGAACGCAGAGCATGAGCTAACATGAACGCTGAGCATGAGCTAACATGAACGCAGAGCATGAGTTACCATGAACGCTGAGCATGAGCTACCATGAACGCTGACCATCAGTCTGGTCAAACTTTCTGCGAGCGATGGTCTGTTATAGCGTGAAAAGTGATCTAGAAAATCTAACCTAAGATTGTGTGATTTATATAATAAAGAATAATTTATGTATGAATGATTGAGTCATCGCTTAGAGCAATAGTGAGACCACGCATGCAGTGATTGAGTGAGCGCAGTGGTTTTTCCAATTGACGTACTAGTAATTAGAGTGAGCAGGTAAAGTATTGCGCGGTGAGTGGTTATTTTGGACGAATAGAGAATAAAAATTACAGAAAATATCATGAAATAAGAAAAACTGTCAAAATACGTGATAATAGAGAGCAAATTTAATTTTTAATTTCAAATTGTAGTTGAAAATTGCAAATATTGAACCCCACAAATTTAATTTTTCATTTCAAATTGTAGTTGAAAATTTAAAAATTGCAAATATCGAACCCCACAATCATCCGCACCACCCATCAAATCCCCGACGGAATTCGTTTTTCTCCTCGTCCAACCCAAACCAAGCAACAGATCCAGACAACTCAATTATGCGCTCTGTGCCTTTTTCGTTTCTTTCCGTCATCTCAATTTCTCCATCTCACTCTTGACCACCTCTGCCATCTTTTATTTTTCTCCTACTCTTGCCTGGTAACATTGCAAAACAATATTTGATGAAACAAATAGATTGCTGATACTATGCAGTGTAAGAATAACAGCTGGTCAGCTGCTTGGCAAAAATTCGCGTATACGAGTTTGTAAGGGACTTTGAATTCATTTATAAGATGGTTTTTTATACAGATTTTTATACATAAGTGAATTTGAAAAAATTCTCATGCATTTTTTGGCGCTATCAGTTGCGAAAATTCTACTAGTGTATAAATTATTTAGTAATGATAGTAAATACTCCCGATCTGCTAAACTTGCTATTTTTGACGAATTGAACGGATATTTGTAGACTTTGAAAAAATATTTTCTTCCTTTTACCCTAATTTTAGTGGTCTCCGTGTTGGAGGCGGCTCTTGATATTACCTTGACCAAGTTTTGAACAATGGCCACGTCCGTTGGATGCTCCATTAAGGCTCATTACTCAATAAAAAAAATCGACGCATTATTGCTAATTAAATCGGTGTCACACTTTATAGAAGTTACAAGAACAAGCATACATGCGCCTGAAATTTAACTATAACCAAGTTTAAAAATGATGCATTAGCGGGTTTCTAGGCCAGTTACCCAAGCTATTAAGACTGCCGTTTTTCCCAGTATCGAAGTCATAACAACTTGGCCACATGCATTGCAGTCGAACAAGTGAGTTACTCCCTGAATTACTCGTGTGAAAGGGTAGCACACTATTAACGACATCATGGCTCTACGGATTAACTTTTTATGTTATTGCATGCATAAATGGCGGATAGATTTCTGCCTCAAACGAAATTTTTAACAGAAATAACCTTACATGTTGAGTTCTTCAGTGACATGTAAATCGAGTGAGATGTCACTGAAAAATAAAAGTATGCAAAATATTTAAATAAAATAATTCTTCAAACGCTTGTGGGTTGTGAGCTGATAGTGCTGAGAACAATGTATTAAACCACGCTAATAATTAATGTATGGACACATTGACATGAATATTCTAACCTTTCAGATATTTAGAAAAAAAAGAGAAAAAATAAGTTTACACGAAAAGAAGTTTGAAGCTGCACATAAATTGCATTTGTAAACACCATTTAGATTCTAGAATTTTTATCCATGAGCAATGCAATATTTCATCCCACATTGTAAACAAAGTTGCTCGTTTTCGTTTGAATCTTCTCATGATACATGTACCAACAACTTGTTTGCTTGAAAACGGAAAGGTTCACACTCTCTCATGGCCAAAGACTTCTTGATTGCGAAGGAGCCATTAAAACTACGTTATTGATGGCTGCCTCACGTCGGTAAGCTTTACGTCACGGACATATCCTCAACAGTGCCAGGCTGTGTCACGTACGTCTGTCGTTTTATGTCAAGGTCAAGACCTCAACAGCGTCAGGCTGCGTATCGTCTATACGTTTGACGTCACGGACATAACCTCAACAGTGCCAGGCTGCGTCACGTCTGTTGTTTTATGTCCAGGTCAAGACCTCAACAGCGTCAGGCTGCGTATCGTCTGAACGTTTGACGTAGAGGACCAAAGTCAACAGCGTCGGCGTCACTACAAACTCAGTCTCGTCTGTATACCTTAGGATAAAAAAGCAGGTTAAATGTTTTTTTTTGCGTTAAATGAATGCGTTAGATGAATTGCATAAAACGTTATATGATATAAAGAGCTTTTCAATGTTTTTTCTTGCATCAAACAGACTACGATCACAACATAATAAAATATATGTATCTATGAAAAAAAGTTACAAAGGTATCAATTTCTGATAAAATTTGTATCCAGTTCTAAAAATCTTCGTTATTATTATCGTTAATAAAAATTTCCTCTGTTACTGAAGGTTCCAGTTTGACTATTGGAAGTATGAAAAATCCATTGGAATTAGTGTTCATTATGATGTTCAATGCTAAGATGCTTGCAACGCATAATTTTGAGAGTTACCGAACCTAAACCAGCGCTTATCAACAAGTTTATTTGTCACACTCAAAATTTTTTAGTTCTGACAAATTTCACTCGCTTACAGCTTGTGTATTACAATTTATTTTTACCACAATTACCTTACTTGTAATTACACAGCAATCAACAAGTATCTTAATTCCAAGCTTACCAATTACTTAAATTAAAACCTGTAATTCACCAATTACAGGTTAATAACCGGTATTTGATATAATGTGTGAATCAAACTTATCTTGGGCTTCGAAATGACCGGAAGTGAAACTGTTCCAAAATAATAAGATGCTTGAGCGGATCGTCAGGGCACAATGAAGCCATACGTGGTAAGTGGAATCGAGCGGCGACGCGGAAAACGGATGAAGTCTTCCGGGAAGACTGCAAGTGACGGTAAGATTGTAGCAAAAAGTTTATTATATGCTAAATTCACATAACTAAGGCATGTAAATGGCACGTACAGTACATTTTGTTATAATTATATTGAATGTTTCCGTTTTTGTCATTCCATGGAACAAAATCATGAGAGCGTGCTCAACAAAATAAAAATTTCTGATCAAATAATTAACAAAACGCAGATCGCGGGAGATCAATTCATTGCAATGATATTTACCATGATATTTAATGCAGGTTTCATTGAAGACCAGAGAGTATTTCTTATTGAAAATATTCTTATTGTTTTTCTCTATTCGGCGAATTAGGCTCTTGATTGGAAGTGAAAATCCAAATATCAGGTTTCCAAGGGACATTTTATTATAATTTTACGACGTTTCGAATGCAACTTCATTCATTATCAAGTATAGGAAGAGTTACGCAACAACTGAATTTGAAATTTTGCAATGACATTAGTACAAACAAATCAAACACGAATCAAACTCCTGATTTACTATAAAAATATGAAAATCAGGAATTTAATAATGAAAAATAATCCGTGCAAAAAGTCGGGCCCATTAAAACAAACTAATGTTATTTACAAACATTCCTGCCACAAAGAAGGTTGTAGACTTCTCCAGAACGTAAATTACATCGGTTTGACCAGCACGACTTTGAGCCGCCGCCTAACATGCCACCTCCAGACCGGAGGACCGAAGAACCACATGAGAGGCTCATAATGAGACACTCACTCGCGCGACGTTGGAGACCCACACCAGAATCGTCATGAGATGCCCAGACGCCACCAGACTGGCCATAGCTGAGGCTCTCATCATCAAGCATGAGTCTCCAGCTATTAATTTACAAACTACCGGATTTGTCAGGACGTTGAAACTGTTCTCGTAATTTAAGCTTTGATTCCAATCAGTATCCATAATACCTATGTTTGTACTAATGTCATTTCAAAATTTCAAATTCAGTTGTTGCGAAACTCTTCCTATACTTGATAATGAATGAAGTTGCATTCGAAACGTCGTAAAATTATAATAAAATGTCCCTTGGAAACCTGATATTTGGATTTTCATTTCCTATCAAGAGCCTAATTCGCCGAATAGAAAAAACTATAAGAAAATTGTCAATAAGAAATACTCTCTGGTCTTCAATGAAACCTGCATAAAAGAGAAAATTGTCAATAAGAAATACTCTCTGGTCTTCAATGAAACCTGCATTAAAGAACAGCTTCTGCCAAACTACACAAATGATATTTGATAACATTATCGCTGATTTTTAGAGCACTCTTTAAATATTTTTAAATTGACCAGTAAACAATAAGTTAACTAAAATTAATTAAAGTTCAAAGTTTGTACCATGTCGTACTGGCCTCTAATTCACATGAGAGAGTTGGCAACCGCAAGTAGAATTCGTGACACAGCGCGAAAATTCAGTACAGCACCGAGCACCAAATTCGGTATTAAATTATGTTGCGTGGAACTTGAATCTTATATGTCTTTATAGAAATAATTTGATTAATTATTAATAGATATTTACTTAATTGGGATGTAATGAGTTTTGAAATCTGGAAAAATAAGGCAAAAAAATATATTAGTGGATTAAATATGAAATCACATCTGAGTTCAGGGAAACACACGAGTTTGGTCTTTATTTCGCAGTCATTGGACGAGTTCCAAGTCATGCCACGCGGGTGCGCAATTAACAGCGTTGTTGGTCTGTGTTACTATGTCAAGGATCGCTTATTATATACACTTGCTTTGGCTTTAAAATAATTAAAAATTCAATCAATAATTAAAACTTTGAAAATGGGAGAAATTGTAACTCGTGACTTGTTGTAGAAATCTTGATAATATTCACAAAAAGTAAAATATATTTTACTCGAAAAATTTACAAGGAATGCGCCTGCTAAGGAAATGACAAGAAATTCAGTATTAAATACACATGCAATGTTTATTTCAAAGATGAATCAATAAGCCAAAAGATTTTACTTATCATCTCAAACTAAACTCGTTATAAAATAGGTAGGACTAGGACAAAAAAGTAATTTAATTGGCATAATTTCAATTCAATACTCTTATCATACACGTAATACAAAAAAAAGTAGATCACAAGAAGAAAAGAATTGGAAGTATTTTGGAGATTTAAAATTTTTTTAGTTTATTTTATTCGAAGTACTTTTATTTGAAGCATTTTTGCATATATTGTAGGATATTTGATTCACAACAGACATGCGTTTATTATGTAGTTCATGTCATAATATCTTGAATTTCTGCCTGCTGATTTAAGTTTTGATTTTCTCGTCTAGTGCTGGGAGCTGAGAAGCCATAGGTTTGCTGCAGAAGCGAAGTCTCACTTGCGATGAGGATGGTGGCACGAAGAGCGTCTAATTCAACTTATTTTATTTTGGTTATGATTTTACAGTGTTCTTTAATCTGGGTTTTATGAAGAATCGTTTGTCCAAAGTTGTAGGCAATTACCGGGTTCATTTCTATTTTTATTTATGTTGTGGGTTCACAAAAAAAATTGGATTTTAAATCAGTCTGTGACCGCACAGTAACTGCATTTAGGCAATGGGTAGTTTGATCAAATCTCAGCAAAAACAACGCGATGGCAGCAATAGAACTAAGCGTCTTTGTAGAGCAAAAAAGTTAGCCCACGCCTACAATGATTGGGATAACAACGGTGCTTCTGTCATTACCCAAACTAAAGTTAATTAATTCGGTATTTAAATTGAAAACAATTATGTGCCGAACTAGAGTGTAGTTCTTTACAACTCATAGCCTACCAGTTCTTATTCTCCTGGAAAAAAAGAAATGGAAAAAGAATGCAAATTCTTTGCGGACAAAATTTAGCTCCACTGAGTCTCGTGTGGCGAATAGTCTCATAAGTTTACTCCAAAGTGAATTTGTCTGTTATATTAAAATATTGTCTGTTATTATTTATAAATAAATAGACCGGTTTAATTAATCAGAGGGAGTCAAAGAGCGAATTTAAGAATAGGAAAAATTATTTAATTATCATCGAAGGAATTTAAAATAACGCTGCTAACATTTGCCGGGAGTCCCAAAACAGATTGTTAAATTTTCTACCATACCTCGATATTTGTTGAGCTGCAGTTGCCGTTTATGACGTCATTAAGATTGCAAGACACAACCTTCTTTTTGCTTTGTCGTCACGCATCCGTGGTTATGATGTCAAACTTTGTGACTTTCTCACAGCGCTTTTGTCGTGACGTCACATATTTTCCTGACTTTCTCACAACGCTTCTGTCGTGACGTCATATTTTTCTGACTTTCTCACAACGCTTTTGTCGTGACGTCATATTTTTCTGACTTTCTCACAATGCTTCTCTTGTGACGTCATATTTTTCTGACTTTCTCACAGCGCTTCTCTTGTGGCGTCACGTTTTTTGCCTTTCAGGCTCACGATTCTGTCGTGACGTCATATTTTTCTGACTTTCAGGTCACGATTATGTGTGATTCACTCGTCATGTTTCTGTGTCATTTTTCCAAGTCTCACTTCTGAAGCTAATGTTGCGACATTATTTGTAACTATTATTTCTTAATTTACATTTTTCTTCGAAATCTTATATAGTGTTATTATATGAATATGGAAATTGATATTATTACACTGTGTTACCATAATAGGTGATCCTGCTGCCATAGATAAGAATTATGCTAACATTCGTACATATTTGGGATAAAATTACTTCATCGCAAAAATATCCTAAACCTTAAAATATAGGTGTTTTTGTAAAACAAAAAGCTTTTTTTGAGCATGAAGCACTATAAAACTATTTATTTAAGTAATATTTATTATTCTATATTCAAATTATTAGTCAAAGCTAAATATATATGCTGAACAATTCCTAAGTAACTGCAGGAAGTGACGAAAGCAGAGTTCAATGTATGAGCCCTCCATGTACGATAATATGCACGACGCGTCTAGGGGCAAACGCCTGTGTACCGAGCAACGTATGACGTCAGCAGCTGACGTAATACCAACGAGCTGTCAATTCTATCGCCGCTTCAATGGCGCGGCACGTTTTTAAAGAGCAAGTGAAGCCCTTCAGTTATTTATAGAGTGTTTATAGAGAGCAGGCTTTGCAAGACTGAACACTGACGCCTTGCAGGATAACTGCATTCCGGAGTCTGCATCATCCGTCATCAAGCCGAGTATTTATGAACGATTTTATTTACGATTATAGTTATAAATGCGCATTTGAATTGATGGATGTACGGTTAATTTTTTTTTGTTTATAGTTCATATTGCACATAAGAGTGCAAGAAAATTTAATAAACAAATATTATAAAAATATAGTGTGTCTTGATTCAAAAATGTTCCATTATTTAGTTCCACAAATTTCATATGAATGTTTAGAAATTAGGTACGTATGATGTGAGATAAAAGTTTGGTAATTCTTATTCGGTGGATCATTCACATTGATCATTATTTTTTTAAATAATTTATTCATATATATATTTACCTTCGATTTATACCTATGATTTTTTAATTTCATTCTCTTCTAATCAGTGTAGAATTTTCAGTCTACACTGATTAGTACACTGACATCATATCCATTATATCCACATTAGTACACTGACATTATATCCATTATTTACCATTCAGTATCCCGATTAACTCAACTCTTAAACAATCGAAGGATGTGAGGCGTAGCGTATACCGAGGGAAGGTCCATGTTTTTGCTTGCCCTTAACCCTCTACCGCCGTATATACATATGTCACTCTCCGGGAACATAACTTTCAACTTGAATTAGACGTAAATTATTAAGTGTAGTAACCTGAGGACGTTTGTACGCAACAAAGAACATTTTAAAGTTGTCGTACGTGGCGGCAACCATCAGTGCAAGTCATTTTGCGCTCACTAGAACGCATCCTTTTTGGGAAGTAGGCGCGTGATAATAGTGCTCCGGTTACACATGTCAGATGGTAGATGTTTAATTACAACGTCCTCGGCCGCTTTGTAATCACGGACGGTCCCGGCAGATCACAGGTGGCGTTCCTAGTCAAGTGTTCGCGGACTGATGAACAGAAATATAGGAATATATCGTGCAAATTATAGAGTTAATTCTCAGGTTATCTTTCGGTAAAGAAGAGAGAGAGAGAGAGAGAGAGAGAGAGAGAGAGAGAGAGAGAGAGAGAGAGAGAGAAGAAATGTTGCCAATCTAAATGAAAATTAAATTATTTAAAATGGGACCAAAGTGTTATACAAAACATTATTTTATGCAAATATTTTTAGATAAAACAATACAAAATAAAATAATATTTACTCTTATATTTAGGTCAAAGTCTGTATTATGAAGACTTTACACTGAATAATGAATTCCAGTCAAGGAAGATTGTATCCAATGAAGTATTGCTACAGCAACACCAAGTTTTTCTTATAAATTTCCATCCATTACTTTGAATACCACTCAGTAGAACTACTAGAACAAGAGTTCCATGTAAATAACTTCCAAGATGTAATTTTAAAACTTGAGTTACGAATCACGATATCTTGTATACCGCGATACGCAGCGCTATACCGCTGCGTATCGCACCCTCGAGTCTTTATTACCTCCGCGACAAGTTCATTTTAGCAGGAAAATTGGATTCATGAATCGTACGCGGCCTTGATTGAAGATAAGTGGCAGTTGACGCGTTCTCTCGTTCGCTTATTAAGTGAAGAGATATCGTTCGTACCTGGAAGTCATATCACTGTAATGGAAAAATGTCGTTTACAATGGTTTCTCATTCCTGACCATTAGCCTGTCTGCTGTTTTCGTAATTTTCGATATATTAGCTGTGCAAACAATTCAGCATTTACGTAGTCAGAACTAGAATAATTGTGAACATATGAACGTCGGAAACAAAACGAGTATAACTTGCATGACTTAGAATATAAATCAATACTATGGCGAGGTTTAAAATACATCGAGTTCAATTCAAATATTGTGTTTAAGATTTTTGACATGAATTATCAAGTGCTATTTCTGCACGTTGAGATGTCTCGCATGTCATACTGTTATTAAAATAAACTAGCACAACTAGAAGCAAAACACACTATAATCTTGTAATTTCCAAGCTTTAAGAACTTCTATCCGTTGCTTTTTCCGAGTCATCATGGTAAATTCTCGAGCATTTATAATTTTATATAGATGGTGAAACTTGTACCATGTTAAAGGAATCCATGTTTCGTTCTAAAATTAGAACGGATTACTTGAAAAAACAATAAAAAATAAAGCAAAATAAAATTCTAGCTTATCATCCTCCGTCTCGTCAGCAAGAAATACGTCAGCACAGCTGTGCTTGAAGGTCACAGCTGCTCTTGAAGGTCATCCATATCGCGGCTTATAGCGCCGCTGAGTCTGGTCGAACTGCAAATCCTGAATGGCTTAGCGTTAATTCATCATAAATGTCCTAGTTCCGGCAATTCTCATGCACAACAAGATTTTTTCTCCTATATAGACTTTTTATTCAATATAGATTTTTTCTCCTATATAGATTTTTTCTCCTTTATAAATTTTTTCTCCTATACAGATTTTTTCTCCTGTATAGATTTTTCCTGTATAGATTTTTTCTCCTATATAGATTTTTCTCGTATTTAAATGATGGCTTTGAACAATAGGTAAGGTCTGCTCTTGGTTTCCGTCGTAAAAAATATTGGCGAGAAAAAAGCTTTTCTCGATTAGATAATTTCAGACACACTAAATTCTTAACAGAGCCGAAAACCTTAAGAGAAAGCACAACAGTCCGTCCATTAAGGCACTGTTACTATGAGATAAAAATATGTTAAGGCACCGGACGGAAAAGTATGCAGGAGGATGTACGGTAACAGTCTTTTTATGCATTCTGCAAATCTAGCAAGATTTGGTACACGGCAACACTGTCACTAAACAACATAATATTTTTTGCAAATTGTTCCAAGTTTTATATATTATATATATTGTAAAATATATGTAAAGAATTGTGATCCATATTCACATGTGATGCGCTAAACCTAAAGCCCATATACTAAAAGAAATGAGTTTGATTTTCAAGAAATATCGATTCAATGTTTGCTCCCATGTGGGTACTCCTGATCCAGTTTTGCCAGGCGTGTAGAAAGTGTGTCACAATTTGGACTATTTAACCAGTTATTTTTAGCGCATTTTCTCATTTATTGAAAAATGCACTATTGTGCTCGCCATGTCCGTCTGTCTGTCTGTTTTTCTGTCCGTCCGTCCGTCCGTGACCTCAAGTTTTCGTCGACGAGAAAATGCGCTCTCTGTCACTCACTGCAGTGTGTACTGAGTTATATTTTTTCTGAGTATATACTGACAATTATGTGCTTATTGGCTTTGAACACGAGACATACCAAGCGCACTTCACAGACGACTGAGGCTGATCTGTGAGATCAAGGCCACTAATAACAACGTCTCCAAGGAGGCTCTTGAAAAAAAGTCATTTTCCAGCCCTGGAAAAATCCTTCTGGCGGGGTCGCGGCAAGGTCGTCATTGACACCGAAGGCTGATTGATAAGATCGATGATTCTTGTCTAGATTTTGTGTCAGAATTAAATTCAATTTAATTTAGTTAATGAAGAATCATACCTCCAAACAATTACAACACTGACAGTTTAATTACAGCACTGATCAAAGATTACTAATATCACTGATCTAAAATATTATGGCAATTGAATTATGTATAGCATGATTCCAGGAAGCAATCTTCCTATTTAGATAATTATTGCTGAACCAATTTGCAAAATTATTGTGTTGATGTCACGAATTATCATTCTTATACGTACGAGTCGAATTATCCAATCCAGTTACTGAAATACAATACTAAAAACACAGCGATAATTAGGACCTTGCTTTCCAAATCATATAATAAACAGCAATAATCTAATTATCGTCTCCTAGATATAGCAGCAATGTTTCAAAAGCTTGAAGCCTCTGATCTTATTTAAAAAATTAGGCAGCCTATAGCACATTATTTATTTCGAGATCAAACTCCCCGATCAATGAATGTAACATATATAAATATGCTTGATAAATTGCCATGCTCTACTTAATTCTCCATCTATTAAAAAAATTTAGGCATCTATATTTTTTCTGTACCAATCATTATTCAGCCCATCTCCATGAGTAATATTCATGGCCGGCCGTTTAAATCCATATATCCTCGAGCATTAGCGTAATGCCATTATTGCGTGTGACACGCAATACTGCAATCAATCACCTGCGTAAATAACGTTACATCGTATATTGTTACATTACATCGTTGTTGTTATTTAACACCGTTATTGTTACTTTACGTAGTTATTGTTATTTTATTTTGGTTTCCTACATCATTATAGAGACCTTGCATGGTTATTGTTACATTTCATCGTTATTATTGGTTAAAATATATATTGTTACTGTACACCGCTATAATTACTCTAATTCCTGATAGCAATTTCAAATAGAAAGTGTCGAAGCTCCAACGCAAAAAAATCGTTGCAAACTTTGCGCTGAAAGTAAGAAGTATATAATTACAGAAAAACTGAAAATTTCGTCAAAAATAAATACAACCAGTAAGAAATAACTAAAAATAATATAAATAATAAAATTACTTTCCTTTTCGGCCCCTTGCGTGTGTTTATGCGTGACACCAAAAACGTCTGGCGGACACTAGCAGAGACTTGCAGCCTTTAACTGCGGTCGTCAAATGCTTGACAGTTACAGGCTGGCTTCACTGCGTTAGGCATGCGTGAGGCACTGCTAATGCATGAACACATTAATCGATAAAAACAACAATTATTTATATGATAAATTATTTTACTGTGCATGGAATTTATATTATTCCATGCGCAGTTCTCCATGCACACGATAATTTTTCATGAAAAATGTTGTCGACTGGAGTTCAAAACCGAAAATTTAACGTTATTATTTGAAATTGAAATTTACGTGATTTAAACTTGATTTAACACGTATCTACTATGTACATATCCATGATACAGTAAATTAATTTTCATTAATTTCATTATTTCGAAGGTTACAATAAATATCTGCAGATGCTGAAAAATTTCTGTACAATAGTAATGACATAAAATAAAGTTGCTTGAAAAATGACGATGATGTTGATGTTGAGATTTAACACAACTGCTACACTAATCCTTTGCGTTGTAACGCTTCACAGTAAGAATAAAATAGGCGAAATAAGATTAGATTGAACTCTTTGAAATTCTTGTTTTTTTTTGATAAAATTTTTGACAAATGATCCTTGTAAATGCAAATGATTTGTAGAAACTTGACTTGATTATTCCTCGATTTAGCCACAATTTTTTGTTGCGTTAAGCGTAATATATTTAGGAAATTCATTGTATATTTCTATGCGCAATTTATTTATGAAATATATTATGCATTTCCATGGAAAACATATAGAGGAGAAGCTTATGTTTGATTTTTTGTGCACAAGATTTGAGTCAAAGGGCGATATTAAAAATATGCTTAGACCGGCACTATTTATATGCCGCGCGCGCGGGAACAATATAAGGGAGAAGCCCCAGACCTGCCTGACGTCACTCATGGGGAGTTTCTGGTCAATTGAGCAGCTATAGATAAATATAGAATACATATAATTAGCACGAGATTTGCTTTAGCTAAATATAAAATAAATATAATTAGCACGGGATGTACAAGATGCACTGACTTTATTATTAGCAAATTATTTGGTTATATCCATCTCTATGCTGATGTATATAATTAATTGCCAGTGAATGTGGGGATAGGGATTTTTTTAAGCTATAAGAGTCGTTGATAATATTTGTAGCGATTAATTATCTCTGTTATGTACAAGAATAAAACGCGTTAGACAACTTTTATAACAGACGTATTATAGAACACAAAAAATGCTTTTTCTGACAGAATAACGATGTTAGGAACATAGGCGAGAAAATTGGATATTGAAATTGGATTGAATATTTTTTTTATTGAAAGTATATTTTGAATTGATACCGGTAGCAATGAGTTTGTTAGTGTTCAATGGAACAAGAATTTACATGCCTTAAAAAATACAGTGGCAGTTTTAATGATATGTGCTACCAATTTTTCAAACTGTACATTGAGCTTCTGTAACTATTGCTAAATAAAAAGGAATTTAAACGCAAAGAAAACACCAAGCAAATTCACCATATCGATATTGAAAACGTTTCGGAGTCCAGCTCCATCATCAGTTCGAAAAACTAAAAATGAAAATGAATTAAATCATATTATTATATCAAAATTCTAAGACAGACATAAAACCTAAACAAGACCTAACATTTTATTTAAAAAACAGGACTCGATTGGAGCAACTTAGACCTAGGGTTAACGAAAAGAATATAAAAGCCTAGCGATTCACTATTTCCAGATTATATGAACTAAACGCAATATTGAGACACGGTTTTCGTTTGAAGATATGTAGAGACTCCAATATTCTCAAATCCGAAGATTGCTCAATGAAAGATTATGAAGCACAAAAGATTACGGGGAAAGCTTACTTTAAGGCACTTTAAAAAATTTACATAATTTTCAAATATCTATTAACACTGCTCAGGTTACATTAAAAACTTGATGTTCTTTATTCTGAACTAGAAGTATGACAACTAATCAAGTTGAAAACAAGGTGTTTTTTTATTGAAGCTTTATTTTGGCTATTGTTTAGTTATCTCACTAGATAATAAAGTAGTCATTCAAATTAGGTAATCTGCATTTAGTTCCAGAGTTCGTACTCTTCTGCATTCAAGGTAACAATTTTGGCTGAACACTCATTGAAAGGGTTGATGTTTGGTCCAAAAAGCATTGCTCTTTTTTGCCGGTGCGCAGGTTCCCCTGCCCACTTTGGTCCGGCATCAGTCCTACGCACGTCACTATTTAGACAATATAGCCTATTCGTTTTTATTAATGTAGAACACCGTTTTTATGTAGTTAAATCTGCAATAGAAATAAAAAAAGTTAAGAAACCCGTTCTTTTCATTGAACTTGAACAAGTCCATTTAATTAATTTATTGGCAAAAAAATTTATTTTCAGTAGAAGCACAAGGAAAAACTTGAACTTGGACGCAAAAAAAGACACAGGGAAAGTTTTCACTAAGACGGAGAGGAGACTCAAAGGAAAAAATTTTAAACTTGAGTGCAGGGAAGATGCAAGGAAAGTTTGAACTTGGAGACGCTGGGAGACACAAGGAAAGTTGAATATTGAACAAGGAAAGTTTAATATTGAACGCCTTGAAAGTTAGAACTTGCGTGCGTCAGTCGATCAGAACTGTTCGTTGCGGCAGTGAACGTTTGATGAGCCCGCTGCGTGTCGCGCAGGTTGTTTGTTCTGAAGGCGGACTAAATGCTTAGCTTATGGCGATGAAACACGCACAAATATTCAAGAAACAATTGTCTTTGTCTCTGGCTTCCAAACATGTTTAACAGATTTATAAATGACCATCAGTAAATAATGAAAATAATCTATTTATATAACCAGTTTATAATAATCAGTTAACGATTTATCAGTATATACAATAAAAGATATCATGCACGAAATTAAATAAAAAGAATTAAATAATGAATGATAGGAATGAAATGATCCTCATTATATTAGTATACTTATGAAATAATTATAGAAAATTCAAGAAAGACATAATTCTATTTTTCTGAGCATTCTTAAAAGTTATGTCCACAAGAAAGCTTAGGTAAAATTATTTACAGGAAACGTAAAATGACAACGGCCAGCAAACAGCAGCATGACCAAATAATTTATAGATCGTTTAACATCATAATATTCCATTAGCATTACGGAATTTATTTCACAGATAAAATGCATAGATTCATCTCGTTCCCCATCTCAGTTGTAATTCAGCGACTGGTGACGCCGTTTGAATAAAAGTGTAGAATTTATCAAATAAATGTTGACGATAAATGGTTTACTTTTTTCCATTAATTGAATTTTTCCATCTTAACTTCTTAATATTTTTTCCAAAATTTTCAGTTCTATTCTAGCCTCGGCTGCTGTGGTAGAGTCTAGCCTCGGCTGCTGTGGTTGAGTCTAGGCTCGGCTGCTGTGGTTGAGTTTAGCCTCAGCTGCTGTGGTTGAGTCTAGCCTCGGCTGCTGTGGTTGAGTCTAGCCTCGGCTGCTGTGGTTAAGTCTAGCCTCGGCTGCTGGGGTTAAGTTCAGCCTCGGCTGCTGTGGTTGAGTTTAGCCTCGGCTGCTGCGGTTAAGTCTAGCCTCGGCTGCTGTGGTTGAGTCTAGCCTGGGCTGCTGTGGTTGAGTCTAGCCTCGACTGCTGTGGTAGAGTCTACTAGCCTCAGCTGCTGTGGTTGAGTCTAGCCTCGGCTGCTGTGGTTGAGTCTAGCCTCGGCTGCTGTGGTACTAGCCTCAGCTGCTGTGGTTGAGTCTAGCCTCGGCTGCTGTGGTTGAGTCTAGCCTGGGCTGCTGTGGTTGAGTCTAGCCTCAGCTGCTGTGGTAGAGTCTACTAGCCTCAGCTGCTGTGGTTGAGTCTAGCCTCAGCTGCTGTGGTTGAGTCTAGCCTCGACTGCTGTGGTAGAGTCTAGTCTTGCCTGCTGTGGTAGTCTAGCCTTGCCTGCTGTGGTAGAGTCTAGCCTTGCCTGCTGTGGTAGAGTCTAGCCTCGGCTGCTGTGGTAGAGTCTAGCCTCGACTTTCAGTTATATTTGAAACGAAATCGTGACTAGAAGACTCATGTTCTGAAGAGAATCGTGAAATTAACGTCACGAAGAAAGTTATATACGAAACCGTTATTTCTGATCGTTCAGTAGATGCAAATGATTAAGATATAATCTATTGCTTCCGTCTTGTGCGTGAGGGAGTAAATCCATCACCAGTCAGTCAAGAATTTTTTTTTATTTCAACAGAAATCGTGAAATTAAATATGCTATATTCAATTGCGAGTCAAATGAAATTGACGAAGCTCTAATTATTCCACATTATAACGACAGATATTATATTTCTCAACAGACTTAACTGAGTGTATTACTGAAATTCAACGATACAATAAATTCAGTTCTTTATGGTAAATGTATCACAAGTCAAGTCTTGGCCAGCGTTCAAGACAGCAACAAGCTTGACGCGCAAGCGAGCTGAAGGTTCAAACAAACGATCAGATAACGCAGGCTTGGTGACGTCAAACTCTGCTACTGCATGTTTGTGGACATGCAGACGGTATACATGTTCAGTGAGCAGACGGTATACATGTTCAGTGAGCAGACGGTATGTTCAGTGAGCAGACGGTATGTTCAGTGAGCAGACGGTATGTTCAGTGAGCAGACGGTATGTTCAGTGAGCAGACGGTATGTTCAGTGAGCAGACGGTATGTTCAGTGAGCGGACGGTATGTTCAGTGAGCAGACGGTATGTTCAGTGAGCAGACGTTCGTTGTAATATCGTTGTAATTACCACAATAACATGAATTTACAAGCATATTTCTATTTATCATGGCGCTCGCCTATAATCATTCGATTGAATAATGCGACGAAGTGTATGCGATGAGGTGAATGCGACGAGACTATCGTAGCATTTATCGTGTCGTGGCGAGCTGATCGTGTCGTGCCGAGCTGATCGTGTCGTGCTGAGCTGATCGTGACGTGCCGAGCTGATCGTGTCGAGCCGAGCAGATCGTGACGCTGCATTCATCATGTCGCGAGTGCATGTGAATCCAATCCATTACGTGTGGCCTTGGAGGCCTAAAAATCCTGTCAACAACAAGCCTCGTATTCGTGAGATCGCTCTCCTTCCGATCAATAATTATTGTGAATATTCAGAACAGAACCAGAAGGATATCTGATGAGACTGGTCAATTTTCAGGATGGTTAGAATAAAGAAATATGTTATTTTTTGACATATTTTCTTTATTCCCATTCGATTTATTGCAAGCCGTATAAGGTATATAAATTATCCAATAATAATTATTACCAATTAAATGACTTTTATTACTTGCAAAATGATTACTAACTGCAATTTGCAAAGCTTAGCACAATTGCTGAATGCAAGAGAAATCGCCGAGAGAAATATCGTCGTTTACTGAAATTTTTTCTGTTAATTTCAGACTTGTAGAAGAGTTATTTGGATCAAGTGAAAATTATATAGGATTAATTATATTTACGAGAACACATTTATCAGAATTTATTAGGGCGAGTACCCATAACACTGTGAGTGGGAATATTAGCTAAGAAATGTTTTGTAACGGCAGAATTCCGTGCCACTGAAAAAAGGTGAAAAAAGAAAAAGATTTTATCAAAATATTATTTATATTATTGTAAGTAATTTTCATTCGGGATAATAGGTCTTGATTCACTTTCCATTGTTAAAATTAGAACTAAATATGCGTTCTGCATTTAATTTTGGTTGGAACAGTTTATTTGTTAATAATTTTTACTTATATATAATATAGGTTTATGCTGTTTCGATTTCAAAATTTTCAACCGGATTCGGGACGATGAGGTTCGTGGTGGCAATTTCCTGATCAACCTTATTCCTAAATAGCTGGGATAATCTATTTCAGGCAAATCTGATACTTCTAAATAGTTTTCTTCGCCATTTGAAATGAAGAAAATTTTTTATTTCCTACATTTTAGATGCGTCTTCCAGCAACAAGTATAAAGTTATATATTTATTTAACTATTTAATGTATCCATTAAAACGATAGATAAAAAGTTATTCCCTCACCTTCCTTACCATGTAACATCGTATTTAAATTTAACTGACCGCTGACAGTGACTGCTTTTATACAGTCACTATTGCACTGGCTCAGTCATTAGCAAGTCCTAAGGAATCTATTTCAGAGTGCCCTTGCTCTGCGTAAGGCTCGAGCAAGGCTTAAATGAAGTTCATAAGCGTCAACTAGTGAAGAGTTTGTTCATTTTATGTCTAAAAAACCCTTAATGATGTTTTCTTGTTATTCTAGAACTTAACGTTTCTAATTGGAAATGATGGTTTATTAATTATTTATTCATATATGATTTATATTTAACAGCGTTGAGATTTAGATCTATTTAAAGACTGCTTTGTTATCATGGATGCTATCGTCATATTAGATTTATTCTAATCAGGATCAGGTGTTGTCTTTACCGATCACGAGATATGTTCATGCATTTATTTATATTATCCATAGACTTTTCTAATAGAGATATAATTCATCTATTTTCGTACGGTTATCAGAAATCCATTTCATATAGATATTCCGATCGCGTACCGTACATTTTCCTTGAAAGTTTCTGCACAAGTTTTGTTACATTACATGCACTAACTAACATTTTTCATTCATTTATAATCTAATTTTCTCAACATTTGTTTGCCTCTCCACGCACTTGTCACTCATCTTGAAATGCAAACTTGCCATTTCAACTCAATTCAAGCGCCTTTACAATACAGCTTACCAATATACCACAAAAAAATTTTGCTTCTATCCTTTATAGCCTCCAAAGTTATTTAAACAAATTTGCGGTTATTTATCAATAATTCGGTTAATAAACTGCTCCTTAATTCATAAAACATTTGTAATCCATTTTCAGTGACATTCTCGAGGATTTTCATAGATTTTCGAACATTTTACATTTCATGACATTTCACAAATAACTTTCAATATTTCCCAATAAATTTTCGTGTATCTACAGTATATTTCATGCATAATTCATACATTAGCCTAATTTTTTTACATCTTAATTTTTTAAAATATGAAATGTTTTCTTATTTTATTGGTAAAAAAATTTGCTTTATTATAGCGTTCATTTGAAGTCTGGATTTGGATATACATACGCGTTATTCACTGTGCGATACAGTCACTGTAATGTTGTCAAGATAATCAGGTTATCACAGAGTTTTTAAATTTCACGTCATGAAGCACATAATTAGTGTCAAGACGCTTGTTAGCAACAGGTAAAGGGTTTAAGAAATTATCTTATGTATAAGATAATTACATAAGATAATTTCCTAAACCCAAGAGAAGAACAACAGATTAGGTGGTTAATTTGTTCCAGAATCTTATAGCTTTGTAGCCAGGAGCCTTTGGAAAACTGCGGTTAATTTGAAGATACATTTTGATTTGTAGTTTACAAATATTGTTTTTAGGCTACACAAATTTTCATAGGTTTTACCTACGAATATTTTAACACACTGGCGATTAAATGCAATACATCTTATAAGGAAGTTCAGCCTGACAATGTTTTTCTCACAAAATACGGGCGTATATATAGAGATGCGGGCGCACCGTGTAAATGAGCTGTGTTGCAATGTATACTCATGGTTCTGTAGAGGGACAATGTCGGACGAGGAGAACAGTCTGCTTATATTGTGGTATTTTTTATTTGAATTTAGCAGTATTTATATCATTTTTATTTATCGCTGTTCATCAGATTACCTTCAATAGTTGAGTGGCTGGCCGTACAGTCATAGACTAAAAAATGGGTTTACTGAAGGCTTATTTTTTACTTTTATCTATTTAATAGCCCCGACACTGCAACATATTGTGGGTTGTGCCATAAGGGTCGTGGATACATTACATGCAACACGTTGCTTCCATCCACACTCAGTTCCGTACTCTCGTATTTTCTAGTTTTGTCTTGAGTAACTAAGACGTTACCAAGAAAATGTTGCAACTGCGATATGACTCTAAAAAATAAGACCATAAAATAAAGCATATATACTTAAGACATCTTCATAGACGTCAATCTCTCTATAAAAAATTCTCCACAAAAGTTTCACTTGCCACTTATGGCTCGCGCTAAGGAGTGAGATTCTGAACAAATCTCTCTTGTCTGAACGTAAAATTATTTTGAAATTCAAGATGGCTATTGTCGCTTACCGAAGAAGTATGACTTTTAATGCGTCATTGAAATGAGCAACTCATTTACTCGTTCACTACCATTTTGTTATTTGATTTTCCACAAACGAAGAATAATGATAATATTTTTTAAAAAGAAAAATGTTGACACTTTTCTTTTATATCAGCGATTAAAATTGTATTTAAGGAATGGTAATAAATAGCAGCCTCGAGGGTAAAATATAGTGTATGTTAAGTTTAGATATACGGACGTTCTTCGCTGGTGAAAAGTCCTGTTCCAACGATGAAAAAAATTAAATTGCATTTACGGCTGGAATAAAATTTGTCTACGTAAGTTTCGATCCTAAATGACAATAAATCTATTTGATTTTGAACTCAATATTAATGAATGTTGACCCACAGGTTACATAGCAGCTTCTTGAATGCCTATATTTCAAATGTTTACTTGTATGTCCTATTCAGAAGAGTTTTTGCCCGCGTCTGTTTGTGGGGTAAATTAAAAACCATGAAATCAGTTTTTTTATCTAAGAAATGCATTTTGAGCTCACAGTCCAATGTGCTACATTGTTTTGAAATAAATATTAATCCCTTACATCTGGAATAGGACCTATTAGATTTGGCGTGCTAAATGCCTACAACGTGTTGAAATGTATCATGCTTTTCCAACCTTTCCCAATTTTTTGTCCAATATTAATGCTAGTAATCATTTAATATGCAATATAAAAAAAAGGATATTTCAGACGAAGCCAAACTTGACCCTGAGAATTTTGAGTATCTGGAATAAATTTTAAATTTTGGGTATTGGTTGATCACTGATATGGACGCACGCATGCAGCAAGTCATTTGTTTCCTGACCAAATTATTGGCGTTCTCGTTCGGTCAGGCGAACGAGATTCCATTATCATGAAATAAATGTTGCACTCTTGCGTGATGACGCGAATGCCGAGCGCGAAATGTTCTACGTCGTTCTCACTGTCACATTAATATCCAAAAAATGTATTTTTTGTCTTATAATAAATACATATATTGAGGCCTACATATGTACAAATTTCCAGTAAACTTTGATTCTCTTAGCAAAACCCAGATAACGAACAAGCATAATAAAAACGGAAAAAATTTTCTTTCCTTGAGTGAGGGTTGCGGCATTGAATTTAATGCCCAAATACTTATTGACTTTTAGACCTAACGGTAAGATTTGTCAAGAACTTGTGCAGATAATTTCAATGAACCGCGAAGATGATAAACGGATTGAATAAATTTCCATAATATGATATGATGTGAAAAAAAAACCAGTTTCAACTTCAGCATTCGCAGTATTTCGGTGCTTTCAGTTATGCTGGCAGCGAAATTTACGCAACGTTGACGATGTACGAAATGCCTTCGTTAACATCAGTGATGGCAGGATGAATGGGCAGTTCATGATGATCTGCAATTGAAATTAAATGATGCAAGAGGTAACACCTAAAATAATTACGTTTATATTTGAATGAGAAGCTTTCATCTTGCTTGCCCCAGCCCTCTTTCCCCTTCATCCTGCCCTCGGGGTAGCCTGAGGCCCCAACTTCGTTGCCATGGCAACTTTTCGCAGGACCCGTTACCATGGCAACCAGAGCGCGTGGGAAGTTACTGTTGGTTGCGCGAGCTTATTTTTGAACCTGCTTTTTGTGATTAGGAAATTTATGTCACAAATTGTACCGAAACTATGCTTTGCATGTGAAGGTCTCTCACCTGTGCGCTACCTCGTGGTTTTGCAAACAATTTCAAGCCAGGCAGCCTGATGACTTAAACTACAAAGCCTATTCAAAATTGAAAAAAATTGAATTTTGAAATTTTTTAACAACTTTCCGAATCGAGAATTAGCATTTTGCCTGGTTAAGGATCCGCAATAATGTTGAATTCCTCCATGATGATCAAAGCTGGTCATCAAAAATTTGCTATTGGTAACTGTTTGGGAAAATTTTATCATGAATAACTTAAATAAATTATACAATAACTCTTAAATTTAAACCCTTTGCTATTTTGATAATAAGATCTCCTTGAAATGTTACCTGGCACAAAAATTCACGTAACATGCAATAACTCATAACATATTTATACGGTGTTTTGCATAGATGTTGAACTGAGGACGATAGCCTAACATTCTGTAAAGTGCATTAACTCGATGCACTCTATATAACATTCTTTATAACATTCTTAGCTTATAATTATGTAGCAGACGATGTAGTCTGTTACATAATTATAGGCTAAGACTACCCAAAAATGGACAATGTCTGCTTGTATTATTATTGATCAAGTTCTCCCAAAACGAAAAATAAAATCAATAAGAGAGATTTGATGACTAAAAAAACCTGGAGACAAGGGGCAAAAATAAAATCTATTCAGGCTATTGAGTAGTTTATGTATGTCTAAATCTAATCTGATAAACTGCTTACGTGATATTTCCTGGCAGAACTTTAAATTTTTGTTCAAAAAGCTTCGGCATGGGTCAGGGAAAAGTCATTCAAAATCAAATTCCATTAAAATTTTTGAAACTCGTGCAATATACTCCTCCTCAACTCAAACAACAATATACCTGCAATTCAACTGTGCTCTTAAAAAATGTATATAAATATTGAAAAATAAGCCATATAAAGATCAACATTACTACTGAATGTTATACGGAATAAAGAGCAGCATAACATAAACAACAGATAGCATCAAACATCAAGAGCACCAGCAACACAAATTAGATGTCTCATCAAGAGCAGCAGGAAGCTTTCCATCAACATCATCAGAGGCCTCCTGATGAACCGGTGTTGATATACGGGCCTGTGTCTGGTGAAGTCAACACGAGCTGTTGATTATCTGGCCGGCCTCATCGACGGCCTGAGCTGATGACGCATTGATGACACATTGATGACGCGCGTGCGTGTGATGATGACGCATTGATGACGTGCGTGCGTGTGATGATGACGCATTGATGACGTGCGTGCGTGTGATGATGACGCATTGATGACGTGCGTGCGTGCGCTGATGACGCATTGATGACGCGCGTGCGTGAGCTGATGACGCTTTGATGACGTGCGTGCGTGCATTGATGACGTGCGTGCGTGAGCTGATGACGCATTGATGACGCGCGTGCGTATGATGATGACGCATTTATGACGCGCGTGCGTGAGCTGATGACGCATTGATGACGTGCGTGCGTGCATTGATGACGTGCGTGCGTGAGCTGATGACGCATTGATGACGCGCGTGCGTATGATGATGACGCATTGATGACGCGCGTGTGTGAGCTGATGACGCATATTGATGACGCGCGTGCGTGTGATGATGACGCATTGATGACGCGCGCGCATGCATTGATGACGAACTTTAGACCGGAGCTGACATTCGAGAACATAGATGTGATGTTTGTGCACATTTAATAGCCTCTGCTTATATTGAAATAACGGAACTTGATGGTGACGTACGGGTTGTTGTTCTTATAGGGAAATAAATAATAATAATAATAATAATAATATCCTTGCATGTACATATCCAAAATATCCTTTTATTAATCATACATCTGTTATTGTTTTTACATGTGCGCCACAAGGAATTAACATTTATTTCAGTCACGGCTGCAAATTTCAAGTGTGTGTTAATCGAGAGAAATGTTATATGCAAAATTAGTATTTTTGAAAAGTAAGAATATCTTCGTCTTACTATTGCCGGCTAATTGGTCACTCTGTGATGCAGGCTTGTTGGTCACTCTGTGATGCTGGCTTATTGGTCACTCTGTGATGCCGGCTTATTGGTCACTCTGTGATGCCGGCTTATTGGTCACTCTGTGATGCCGGCTTATTGGTCACTCTGTGATGCCGGCTTATTGGTCACTCTGTGATGCCGGCTTATTGGTCACTCTGTGATGCTGGCTTATTGGTCACTCTGTGATGCCGGCGTATTGGTCACTCTGTGATGTCGGCAGATAGCTATTATACGATCGCAATCAATACTAAAAACAGCATAAAAGTCACTCTTTTGTAACTCTCTCACAATGTTGCACAGAGTATATAGATAACCCGACATATAGGTCACTCAGGTACTATACTACACACAACGTATAGGTCACTCTAGAACAACAGATAGGTCACTCTGGTGCCACAATATATAGGTCATTACAGCTCCGGCATTCGATTGTTTTTGGATGGATAGCGCACTCTATTTTGGTATTTTCTCTTGCATATCAGTTCACAGTCATAATTTAAAGATCATTTGAAAAGTTGGTTTTCTAGAGATCAACTTAACCAGTTTGCCTAGTTGCTGCCGTCACTCTGTTTGTCCCCAAGAAAGAAAGTTATTGTCTGTCTCTCTAGTTGCTACCATCACGCGTCTATTGTTTTGTCTAGCACCAAACAACTAGTTATTGTTTGTCTAGTTCTGCCTTCACGCGTGCATTGTTATGTCTGCACCAAACAACTAGTTATATTGTTTGCCTAGTACTGTCTTCACGACGTGTATTGTTTCGCCTATCACCAAACATCTGGTTATTGTTTGTCTAGTTCTGCCTTCACGCGCATATTGTAATGTCTGCACCAAACATCTATTTATTATTTGCCTATATAGTTCTGCCTTCACGCGAAGACAGTTATGTCTGCACCAAAAAGCAAGGCCTACGATGACTTCGTTTGCTGTTTCGCGCTCTGTTGCTGCTAACTTCAAGCGTATATTCTTCTTCTTGTTCCCATAAAATTAAGTTATTGATTGCCTAGTTGCAACTTGCATGTCAACGCTGTTTAGCTTGTCACTAGATAATTAATATATAATTTGTCTAGTGGCTGTATACACGCCTGTGTTGGTTTATTCGTCACAAAACAATCTTGTTAAAGGTTGCTATAGTTGCTACCTTCACGCGTGTATTTTCGTCTATTGCCAAGTAATGACCCCGCCAGTTCCATGTTACTGGCTGCGTTATGATGAGGGAAGGTACGAGGGTGCAGTAATGATCACCGACACAAGCGATAATTTATTAGTCATGTAGCGGTCACCCGCATGTTGCTGTTGCAATGCAACCTTCGTTCAGCGGCAATAAGAATAAAATCTAAATAATGTTTCTCTTATGTTGGGATGAATATACAGTAAGAAAAACTAAAACAGTGCATAATTACTTAGAATTTAATAATTTACTATTATTTTTGGTGTTAATCATATAGGCATCTTTCGCATCAACCGTAGAGGTGACTCTGAACTCAATCGCGTACGTGACTCGTGGTGAGTGCTCGAGCTCGTTTTTCCTACATCATTTCCATTATAAAACAGAATGACTAAACGATTAATGTGGCTCGTGCACTGCTTTGATATACGAACTCGTGCTTCATTTCTCATACGTCGGCACGAGGACATTTGCATCTCATACCACGGGTAACGTGACGACGTGACGGCAGACACACACGGTCGACAGTGGCTGTGGAGACCACATATAGACGATGCATGGTCGTCAGTTTGCGAAATATTCGTCGAATTATGGTCCAATTACTCCATAGACCGACATATTTGAAGACTTTACCAAAACTTATGATTACTGAGCATGTTAACAATTTTTTATTCTTATTTAGCTGCAACTGCGCAGATGCGGAGAGGTTCGCATTAGCATTCTTTCAGCTAATTACTTGCTAAGTTCACTAATCACTATGAACACTAAGTGTTCATAAGTCTGGATTGGAATTCATGTTCTTTTATAAACAACTTGAAAATTAATATCACCACTCGGGCGCAGTACCTACCCATATTGCGTGTGCAAATAAAGGCGAAGTTCAAAAACAATATCGACATTATATGAGGTTGCAGGGTCAGAAATTTTTCTCAAATCGCCAACGACTGACGAAAATTTACTTGAAACTTTAAAAATAATAATTAGGTGTCGGAAATTTAGAGCTTTGGTTCATTTCCATTGCATTTATGTTATTCAATAACACATATTATGCATATATATGACATATCATTTACATCCACGATATTAAATTTTAGATATATCATGCTGTGAGACCTACCAGTTCAATCACAATATCTGAAAGTATATTTTCTAACGTGTTATTGATCATAAAAATGCAACATAATCTTAAAAAATTAACGATGCAAATCATCCCGTGACGTAATGCTTCATGGAAACGAAATATATACCTAATTGTTCTAGGGCCATCTGCCTGAGATTATTCCAGAACAAGGGACAAATGTTATTAAGAGTTCTCATTTATCATGAAAAGGATTTCATCAACTTTATTTGTATTGATCAAAGTAGGATTCTAAATATTTCAAAGATTATCTCCAAGCATTGGACTTCATTATGTCACTCTAGCCTACTAATTCTGGTTTATCACATAAAGCACTGAAGGGAATAGATTAAGAGTAATTTTGTACACGGGATCGAAACAATTAAAAAATTGGAAAGTCGAGAAATGAATTCAGGATATTATGCGTTTTTCGTATTTGTTTCAGTATTAAAATATGAGAAAATCTTATATTTTTCTTCCGCGGATATTTATGTACACTTTGATTTCTTTTTGTCACGCGGCTATATTGTATGCGCCGCATTGCCATTCTACGTACAGTTTCAAAAATCTTAATCATTTCACTACAATTACCAATTTATTTAAGTGAAGCTACTTCACTTGGCTAACTTTTGACGTAACGAATCACTGGAAAAAACGAATACCTACTGCGACCACTAAAATATTATTCGTTGTTCCATAAGCACATTTTGTGACATGATACACTGGCCTTGTGTTTGTGGCATCGTTCGCTATGTACGCGCACAAACAAAGCAAAAATACCAAGTCAACAAATTACAGCTTCACCGTACGCAAGCACAGCGTTCGACATCGATTTATCGACGTAGGTCTGGTGTTACTGTTGCCAATATTAGCCCGGAAACAATGCTAGGGCTTCTTTGATTGTTTAGAAACCAAATATTAACATTCTATTTATATAAATATGTAGAAACCGTATAAATAACCAATTCTAAATTCTAACGCGAGCATATGCTTATTGATATATATAGTAACATCACAATTTTGTTAGTTGTTCGATGCTTAGATTCTCACGCGCAGCTCTGATGGTTGGGTTGATGAAAATCATGGTCAAAAAGAATTTACTTCTATAACAGTGAGAAATAAATAAAGAACATTTGAAGATTTTTTTCGACATATCTTAATTAGGATTTGTTTTTCAATTAAATAGGTTTACTCGATATCGTTTATTAGGTTCTCAAGAAAAAAAAAACACTACAGTAATTTTAGAGAGCGGGTATGTGATAACATGAAATATAACTGCTTTGGATTACCATTCCAGATAATAACAATTACTTTACAAAACGTCAAGAGAAAGTAAAGTACCAATGGATAATGGCGTCAAAATGCACTGTAAATTTTCATTTAACATTCTTTCCGAATTAAGGCTTAGCAACGAAGATCAATTTACAAACGTCTGAGTAAAAATATTCACAAACGTTCTCGACGTTCGTCAATATAAATAAATTACTTTGATTTATATGCGATGACCTAGAAATCATTGAAAAACATCTCAACCATGCATGCAAGAAATTTCACGCTGGCAAATAAATCAAGGCATTTCAGTTCAAGAATTTAAAATAAGAACATGCCTGCATCAATCGTACAGTCCATCAGTTGAATATTTGAATAAATATTCAACTATTCAAATATTCAGAAATATTCATATAAATGAAGCTTCGCGAATAAATTTTGCGTCGGATCGACAAAAGCATTCACTTTTCGGTCACCCGCATCGCAGATGTTTTCAGGAGTCCTCAGCAAGGAGATACCATGAAGTGCTTTGAAGTGACTTACGTATGACGTCAATGGAAAGTTTTTATCATAAATCATATGCAAAGTCTTCGCTTACATGACTTGGCTATATTCGAGGCATTTGCGTCACTACGCGTAGATGTAACAGCTGTTGTATGGTACACTGTTCTAGAAACTTTTTTATCTGCAAACGAGCTAGGTAAAGATTGAACAGCTTTTGTAATGTATAATGTTTTAGAAGAATATTTTTATGATTTTCTCAAGAAATATGTGTAAATGTACCAGTTGTTGTATGGCGCTCAATGCTAGCAAACATTTTTATCGATTCGCCTTCGAAAATATACGTTTTTTATCAATTCCATCGATGACAGCTGATACAATGTTTACTGTGTAGTGGACTGTTTTTACAGCTACTTTTATTTGGTCCTATATTGATAAATCACATAAGATAAGATCTTTTTAATTCCTCCATAATAATCTATAAAATGCCTCAAGCCCACTGATACTTTAGTTAATTAATTACACTTTGGTTAATCTCGGCAATGTAATAAATAACTTATAACAATATTAGTACAAATAACAAATAATTCTTAATTACATGCGAAGTGTCATCCCAAGTACAAGCCTTCTCTCGACGATTTCACAAGCTTGAAGAAAACGAAGTCTGAAAACTTGTTCACATTTGCCTCAATCTGGTATATGTATGCCCTCTCCCGTTCGTCGATTATGCCCTCTCTCATTTATACAATTATAGTAGGTAACTTTTCTTACCACAGCTGTAAAAACTTTTCCTGGCAGGTAAGAAACTTTTCTGAAACATTGCGCTCGAAATTATCTATATCTTCGAGGTTGAGAATTTCGCAAGTCTGCTTAGAAAATAAAATGTATATTTCCATACAAGCATCGATTCATCAGTGGCTTAATTACCATTGATATTTTTTCAGTTTCTGCTCAATCTGCGTGCATCTGGATTCTGATTCTGAACACTTCGGGATTAGAGTTCAATTATTTTAACTTGAAGGCTTAAACTGTTGAATAAAATTTATAAACCATCGCTTGAACTATATATGGACTTGAAGATTTGAATGTAAAAATGCTCCAAAGCACACATAACAACCAAGTGATCAAATAATTTTTTTTTCGAAATCAAATCTAGCAGCTAATATTGAACGCGAATCAGGAATGAACCTTTTTTCGTGACATAGAAGAAATCACAAGATTTTCTTGCGTTTTCGTAGCTCCGCAGCTCAAGTTCTGATACCAGTTTTAGTGGCAGTTTTTAAATCAGTTCTAATACCAGTTCTATCGTAGCAGTTTTTATAACAGTTTTGATGTCAGTTTTAAGACCAGTCTTAAATCCAGTTTTAAAACCAGTTTTTACAGTTGGCTGGTTATTTTCTTGCGTAAGTTGGTTATCTGTTGCTAAGGCGCAGAGTATGGAGCCTGGGGTCTTGCACAGACCGTAAAATCCATCAGTTCTCGATCCCGAAACGATAAAATATCAAGAAAAAACATATGAAAGTGAAAAAAATAATAAAACATGAGCGAAAAAGGAACTCTGTTTCATTTTGTAACATATTTTTGATATGTCATAGTGCCAGTAAAGCCGGATATTTACTGAAAGATTAAAATGACCTAAAACTTTATATTATTAACGTTATGAAAATCATATACAGAGAGCGCTAAAATACTTCTGAAGTAAGTGAATCACATACTTGACTAGTTTAATTAGAAAAATATTAAATTAAATCTTTATGGATAAGTCAGGTCCAAAACTAAATGAAAATTTTTATTCCTTAATGTAATATTTTTGGAATTCTTAATGGAATTTAATAACGAAATTAAACTCTAAGAATAGAAAGATTGAATTGAGAAATATTGAAATCCTATATTTATAATTAAGGAACATTGAGATCCTATCTCTCATCTTGAGAAAATAATGAATTATGACCTGAAAATATCACTTTATATATTTCTGCGCAATTTCCCATGTCTATTGTATTTCACAATAACATGTACCGGTAGTCCGGTACACTGTGCTTTAAAAGACATCAAAGATACCATGAACAGGCGATTAATTTATTTATTATTAAAGGCTTCTTTAAGTTTGTTGAAATCGATCGGAAATCGATACAAAGAAAAAGTTTGTAGTCATGAAAATATTCCGGAATCGCAATTTCATACAGGCGATTCACGTAACATTTTGTTCGGACGTCCAGTTGTAATTTTCTTCGTTTCGTATCTTGCCTGGAAGTTCATTTGTTATTCGTAGTTCAGATGTGCTTTGTTAGCGAAATATTTCGGTAACTTAACTTCATGCCGCAACCTTTTCCGTGTTCCTATAGTTAATGCAGTCTGATTCAGCCTTCGTAATATTTTGTTACAAATTGTTTGTAACAAATTATGTGATAAAATTGATAAAACTTCGTCTAGGACAACTGGACTGGTCAAACACTAAATCTATTTTATAAGTATTGCTTGACGAACACTCTAAATAAAACACTACTGAGGTTCTGAAACAAAGTAGATGGTTTTTTCAACATCACGGCTGAATATAAGTTATATCTAGTCACTGTTCTTCTCGCTATTGAAAACAGAGGTCTAATATCCGACTTTTTTGTGGGTGACAGAGGCGATGAATATTTTTTAAACTCATCTGAAACTTGGTCGCCGTGAAATTTTTAATTTCATTGAACTTAAGAATCTAAATAATTTTAATTCAAAATCATTGCTGATAATGATTGAAACCAGCCTTTATAAAATTCTCACTTAAAATTTTGTCTTTTCTATGGTTGTATGCGTAAGTACATCCTTATTCCTCTCAGCGCATCTTGAGGTATAGCCAAATTTTTCTACTATTTTAATCTTCATCACCTTTAAACATGGGAATAAAATTTTTGTTGTTACTCTTAAAATAAGTGACCAACAGATATTTTCAACAATAAGTGTCAAGTGTTTAGCTAATATTTCTGCTTATAAGTTTTTAGCTGAAACAATTGCCATTTAGTGCCCAGCTGATATTTATGGCAAATAATTATCTGGCTGATATTTTATGGCTGTTTTTCTCTCGAATCCCATGTCGTTTCTCCATTCTAATTATTACACCAGTCTGAAAAATTCTAGCATTTCTAGGTCAATTTTTTTGCACAGCTTCGTATCAATATTTTTAAAATTTATATTTGCGTCGCCCACTCGTGACGATCTGAAAAATTTTATTAGCCCGCGTGGTGACATTTTTCCGAGTTATGCGAGCGGAGGTGCGTGGGTTTGATATATTCACCTCTTGCCGACGATTGCGCTGAGAGAACTTTGAATAAATGTTCCCGAGGAAAATCAGCAGGTCGAGTTGAATTTTGGGACCATAAGCGTTTGCACTCGAATACGACAAAAAACTTCTCCTTTGTCATCAGCTTCTGAAGTCTGAAATGCTGAGTCATCAACTTTCAGAAAAATTGTGTAAGAAGCTTCGGTAAGCGTAAAAAAAGTATATTAACCCTCTTTGTCACAATTTTTTTAATTGTACGTACATGTTTTTAGTGTTTGGTCATGTCATGCATACTAACATGCTCGAAAATCTACCCGAATTAAAATAATATAACACTGCGTGTGTCCCTACGAGTGTTCCATGATATGTAAACTTTTCTGAAAATTCTACAATTTGTATAAATTTTATTTTGTTCTACGTTACGTTTTGCAACGTCCATTAAAGTAAAAACATGACCAAAAAAAAAAGAACATCCATACTCATATTTGACACATTTACTTCCTGAATAGATATTTATATTCAGTGAGAATTTCCGCTTTCATGGATCAATTTTAAGCAAAGGTCAGCGTCCGAGTATGAGTTCCATCGTTGGGCTGTCCCATGAGCCGGCCGCGGCGCTGACTCATCAGCTTTAACGCCTTTTGGTTACTGGCGACTGACGTCATAGCCTCTGGCTATGACGTCAGTCGCTGGCCCCGCTGTCGCTTTGAGAATTTGTCTTGGAAGAAAAGAAGCCAATACGAACAACGGTGATGGAACTGCTCTGTTTATTGGACCTGAGTGGCCGCTGAAGACAGTGGCTAGCGAGTCGGATATTGTTGACAGCAGTGGCTATCGAGTTGGATTTTGTTGACAGCAGTGGCAATCGACTCGGATTTTGTTTTGACAGCAGAGCGTTCATAAAAATTGCCGTATGAGTGGAAATAGTAGTCTAAAGAAGAGCCGGTCTTGTCAGATTTGCAGGTGAATTGCCTTCTTCATCTCAAATAAACTTATAAACAATCACGAAGAATTTTATTGAAGTAACCAGTGTTTGTACAACGCAACTGACTGAATTAAATGAGTGTGAACGTTTTTGTGGGTATTTCTAAAAAAATGTTTTAATCGGTGGATTCATTATGAGACAACTTATGATTATGATGATATTATGGTATTATGATATTTCCGGTTACTTGATATATACTTTTGAAAATAAATTAATCTTATGAATAATTTACCAAATTAATTAATTAATCTTCAGAGAGTCAGTTTATATTAACTTATTTAGAATTGTTATATTTCATTTAAGTTATGTCTTATTTACATCTAAGGTGACATTTTACGTCGAACTCTAAAGCTGCCATGAAATTTATTCACTGAATGACATGAATATCAATAATATCAGTGACATGAATATCAATAATATCAGTGACATGAATATCAATACGCGAACATATAATTAAATTCCCCAGAACAAGTGAATATCGATGTGACTAATGCGACTCTCTGACTCATGTTCAGTTACGATTTCATCATAAATGTGCATACTTTTTTATAACACAATCTTACGGCATCGGTATGCAAATAGGTTTGAATTCTAAAGTCACGAAGAAGGTCAACATTTAATTATTTTATTTGTTGCTTATAAGAAAAAGTGCCGTCGTAGGGAATGTCCATTACTTTGTGAATATTTATTTAATTATATTTATTTCATGATTGTTTCTCTAATTTTATGTATTGCCTGAATATTTTTTTCAATTTGGTTTTTGACTGATTATTTATCCAATTTAGCTAATTGTACACAAATTTCATGGTTCCTGGCTTAGTTTAAATTACGTCACATTCAAATGTCAGACAATGTCAGCCGTGACATTCAGTAATCTTGAGGATAAATATAGTTTTTCCAGCTCTCCTGACGTAATTCATCTGAGAACATGAAAAAACATGAATCAGAATATAAAGCATTTTTTTTAATTTAATTCATGCTTTGGGTTTAGGTTGGGGAATAACAATTCAATATTTTTAAAATAAAGGAAAAGAATAAGTCCATGGAACGAATTTTAGCTGAAAAAAATGTAACTCAGTACTCACTGCAGTGAGTGACAGAGAGCTCATTTTCTCGTCGACGAAAACGTGAAGTCACGAACGGACAGACGGACGGACGGACGGACATGGCGAGCACAATAGTGCATTTTTTCCATAAATGAGAAAATGCGCTAAAAAGGCGTGCTTGCAATATTTTTGCTAGCCTTAAAACCAAAATTAAGTAACGATTACGAAATTTTATCGAAAATTGATGAAAGTATTTCAAGTAGACTACATAGAAGTACATTTTACTTCAAAATTCTATAATGACTATTATAATTCTTTTTACAATTTCAGATGTTGCTTAATTCTTCGCATAATTATATTGTTGAAGCTCTAATGAATAGTTATTATTGAAGATGAAAGTATCACTGCAGAAGCAATATGACTTTTAATATAATTTTGTTCATGAGACAATGGCACTTCATATATAACTACATTTAATTCATTCCGAGGGAGTAGTAAATTATTTTAATGACGATAAAATGAGTATTTTAATAATTATTTGAAAAAATATGCCAAGCTCGTATCAGAGAAAAGATATCCGTTAACATCGGAGGCTGAACTTTCACAGCAGCATAGAAAATACTGTTTGTTGAAACATTTAAATAAAATTAATTCAATTAAATTATTAATTTAATTATTGATAATTAAAAATAAATAAAATATCTGTGCTGTTTGTCGTAACCGTTTTGTTAAATAGGATTGAAAAGTTATTAAATATTCGCTTGAAAAATCATTGATATAGAAATATTTTATGTAAAAAATTGTTATACTGCATTCGTTACATAAAATGTTTGTTTCTAGTTTGGCTGCATTAATTGATGCTATTTTTAAGAATGAGCTAAATATATTCAAACGTGGTAGTCACGCAGCACCTTATTCAACTTGCATATAAATATTGATTTCTTACATCACATATTTGCATAGTCCAATGCTGCGAACATATATGATGACTCACGACATCGCATAAAGTTTAAAACAAAATACCGTATAAATTCGCCCTCAAGAAGCATCTCATTAAGGCTCATATCACGTGCACGCATCACGTACACCAACGTGCTAATAATAAACAAGTTGATACCAAGAAGTTAGTCTCATCATGACCTGCTTTGCCAGAAAAAAAATTTTTGCCGGCCAAATTCAACGATTTTTTTTTCAATTGCAAAGGCAGGCAAAAATTTATAATGGTCCTAAAGTCATTGTATTTTTTTTCTATGCATAAAAACTCCAAATAATTGAATTTATGCTATAATAGATACAATTTTAATAATATATAAATATATATAATATGAGGCGGGTATTGGCCTTTTAATGTTAGCGGATTTGGCCGTTTTCTGTTGCCACCGTCAGAAAACCCGGATCAGGACAAAGCATGCTCCGGGAACTTGCTGGCCTATACCTTCCCGGGCAGATTTTTTAATGTTAAAAACCCAATTTTTAATTTTCCATTCCCCGGGAATGGAAAGTGGGGTTCAAATAAATGTTTCTGCTAATTGTTACATTGAATTTAATTTGAGGCTTTCACCTTGGTAATACAATGATGCTGTATAGAAGATGTTTGGCAAGTAACAATTAATAGTTATTTAAAAAATACGAGTATACAAAAACAATATTACAGAGTATACAAAGTATACGAAACACAATAATGCAGAAAAAGACAACATTAATTAGATTTACCATTTATTTCTTGCCGAATATCATAATATCAACAACTTTTATTTCTTTTTGCATTTTTTTATTCTGCAAAGCCAAAAAATATATGCAAAATATTTTGGAGTAATTTTTAGGAATGAAAGAAAAAATTTAAATTTGGAAATTTATATTTTTTGTTGTTAGAATTAGCATTCCGAAGAATTATTTTTCTTAAAAAATATTTTCCTTCGAATTGTGTTGTGGTATCAATTTTTATCAACTGTAAAAAAATCGTGTCTTTTTTTCGTGTCGGAATAAAATACTTTCCAAATTAGTGGTCTAAAAACTTATGTTTTTCAATGTAGGACACAAGTCGACAATCATATACATTGACTTCTGATTAAAAACGTATATTTCTAATTCATTACACATATTCCTAATTAAATACACACATTTGTGATTAATTACGTACATTTCTAATTGCACATATTTCTAGCTAATTACATATATTTCTAATTCAATGAACCAGTCAAAGTTCTATCATCAGAACTAAAGTAATATTAATTTTAAATTATGATTGTTTTCATTATAAAGTACCATGTTTCTTAACAATAATCTGAATTTGTTAACTATTGGGCTTAGGATATAAATATTTTCTAAACTCTTTGCCTTAATGCAATATGTCGTTAATATCAAAGAAAAAATTATTCATTTCAAATAAGATTAATATCATGAACATTCTAAAAAACTGGCAAAGAATTTTAAAACATGTATCATGACATTTATCATCCATACATAATGGATAGTAGGTCGTAAATTTCTGTGGAATCACAGAATTATTTTCTGCGAAATCAGAGGCAATACCACAACAACATCACAGCTTGATATTCTCAACGACTCGCTTTAATAATTAAGCATCTGCAGATAATAATTGTACTTTATAATGAAGGGTTCTTACCAAGAAAGTCTGGGTTTGTCCAACATGTTTATCGGTGGGCTTCCCACTTTACTGGATCCCTAATGCAAAGATTGATGTAATAGTTATTAATAGCAGTTCATTTATATTAAAAGTAATGATAACAGTAATTAATATTGGATCACCCATCGGATTTAATCAATCGAATGCCGGGCGAATCAAATAAAACAAAGGCGGCCGTTATTGGAGCCTCATTTCTGTAGGAGTTAATAACCTCTTCACGTGGTTATTATAAAAAGTATGATATTCTAGTGTGATGGAGAAGTGCCAAAAATAATTGTCATATGAAAAATAACGTATCGAAGATAAAGAACTCTTATGAATAAGATAACACGCATACTGAAGCAAGGTTAACAAGGTGAACAGTCTGGCCGCTATTGTGGACACAGGTTGTTGCTCTGGGCTCGATTATTGCGCCACAATACATTGCTTCATCCATCCTAATTCTGCATGCTATGCATCTTCTCTTATGTAATAGAAAAAAACAAAAATAAAATAAAGGGAATTGTCAATATATGTTTATCTTGAATGGTCAATATTAGGTTATCTTGAACACCCTTTTTGCGTCACTTTGAACTGAAATTTGGACATCGATTTTGATAAATGCCAATTGTGAAATAATCACTATTATTCAGACTAGCTTAACCCAGATCATTATTGTGATGATCACTTGATTAAGCGGAAAAGTTTTATTGAACTCTGCCGTCATGCATGCTACTCTGTTTTACTTCAAGGGGCAATTGATTCGCACAACTCAACATGAATAATTCTAGACATTTCCATACGAGTGTCAAGACGTAATTCGTTTACATTAAAGATATGTGGTGTGAGAAAGAATTGAATCCGCTTTAATTGTTAGTTTTCTTGTAGCTTAATATCTTTGGGCTCATTATCTTCCTAAGTTCAAAGTTTCTTCTATTCTCTAAAAACTTGAAACGTACGATTTCGTTGAACAAAAGATTTCGAGGATTAATGCAAACTCAATTCACACCAAAACATAAAACCAAATCAAATAATAAAATATGGCAAATGTCATAATAATAAAATAAGGTATATTAATAAAATAAGGCAACTAATAAAATAAGGCCTTGGGTAAAACAGGGCACGTTTGGGAAAAATAAGAATAGATTAAGGGAAATGAAAAATTACAGGCAACACTGACTGCACTGAAATGACAAACGTCTGAAAAAGCAGATCTCTCAGTATCCTATATAGATAAACCAATCTTGGGTATTTTATAAGATATGCTAGGTATGATATGATCATTCTAATGATGTATTGGGAATATACCAATCTTGGGTATTTTATCAGATAAGTTAGGTATGATATGATCATTCTAATGATGTATCGGGATCTTTCCTGGTGATCCTTTCTAAGAAGGATCAGGGAAGTCCAGTCGGCCTTCTCTCCGTGCACCGCATGATGATGGTTTTGTTGGGGGAGATTTCTAAACGCAATTAATTGAGGATGGTTTTCCAACGCAATTAATTGAGGATGGTTTTCCAACGCAATTGATTGAGGATGGTTTTCCAATGCAATTAATTGAGGATGGTTTTCCAACGCAATTGATTGAGGATGGTTTTCCAACGCAATTAATGAGGATGGTTTTTTGACGCAATTAATTGAAGATGGTTTTCCAACGCAATTAATGAGGATGGTTTTCTGACGCAATTAATTGAAGATGGTTTTCCAACGCAATTAATGAGGATGGTTTTCTGACGCAATTAATTGAAGATGGTTTTCCAACGCAATTAATTGAGGATGGTTTTCCAACGCAATTAATTGAGGATGGTTTTCCAACGCAATTAATGAGGATGGTTTTCTAACGCAATTAATTGAAGATGGTTTTCAGACGCAATTAATTGAGGATGGTTTTCTGACGCAATTAATTGAGGATGGTTTTCTGACGCAATTGATTGAGGATGGTTTTCCAACGCAATTTTCAGCGGAATCAGAGGCTTCACCACAACAACAACACAGCTTGATTTTCTCAACGACTCGCTTTAATTTAAGCTTTAAACGACAATAATTGTACTTAGAACAGTGCTTTGTTGCATTTCGAGACTAATATCTTACAATGTATATTGTCGCAAAGCTCAAGCGATTGGAATGAGGAAACCACAGTTTGACAGTCTATTAGAGTGTGGCGATTTATTATTTAAATATTTCGAGAAAATATTTTGTTAAATATTATGAACGAAGATGCCATTGAATATAGAGTCAATTATATCATAAAATATTAATTTATTATTACTAAATTACTAATAATATTATTATTAATTTATTAATTATTATTATTAAATATTAAAATTTTACAAAGCAGTCCTGTAATTTTATTGTCGAGCATCGGAAAGCTTCTCAATAGCTTCGGTCATTTTAAAATGGAACCGGGAACATCTTGTTGCCAGTTATATTGTGCTGTTCTGTTGTACGGTTTCACTGTATAGAGTAACTTTTCACTGCTTAAGCTTCACTGCAAGTAACGTTTCACTGCAAGCTTCATTGTATAGGGTAACTTTTCACAAGTTTTATTGTACTTATATTTATTATTTTACTCTATTTATATATGGTATTGTTTCATGTTGCAGGTATTATTGAGCTGTTTATTGTTTAGAGAACCTTTTCACAAGTTTTATTACAAGTTTTATTGTAATGGTTTATTGAACAAGTTCTCACTTTTTAATTTTTTTATTGTACAGAGTATCATGTTGTTCACTTTTATTGCTCTAAGTATCATGTTGCCAGTTTTTTTGTACACTTTTATTGTACAGAGTACCTATCTGTTGCAGGATTCATTATGCAGTTTACATCGGTAGTCGTCGAGAGCATCTCCTTTTTAATTATTCGATCGTCATTAAATCGCTAACGAACTTAATTTGCCAATATCGCTGATCGCTGCCGGTAAATCCTTTTAATCGAACGCTTCTAGTTTTCAATTGTCTTTGTTTGATGTTCTTGCAATTAAAAAGAACAATAACTGAGCTCAGTTAAAATGAGACTGAATATTTTACTGGCAATGCCAATGGTTCAATATTAGGACTATTTAATTAGATATTTCGATATTTTCTTGCTCTGCGTTTAAAAGAATTAATTTAGCTTCACTTTGAACATCTATGGTGCCACATTATGAATTCAATGTTCTATATTTCAATATATTCATACTAAAATTGGTCAATCTTCAATATTATACACTGTTAGAAAAAACGGTGAAAAAACGGTCCAACTGGCGTTCTAGTGGCCAGTCGCCCCGTGAAAATAAACTGTTTCACCGTTTTTATCAGATGTTTTACGGATTTCTAGTGTTAAATTAGAGTAAAAACGGCGAAACGGTGTTTCTTTTCACGTGCCGACCGGCCACTGAAACGCCCGTAAAATACCGTTAAAAGGTAATTTTTATAACAGTGTAAATGCAGGCCATTAAGCGGCCAAAATATTATGGGACATTCAATTCATTTCATCATAAAAAAATTAATTGTAGAAACGAGCATCTAGGCCCGTAATTGTTATTAACAGGTTTACTTTGCCTAATTGGCCGAACATTCCATTAAAGCAATCGTTTAATCTTACAATAAGACACTAAAAGAGCTTATTACGACAAATTCGCATGACAAAATTGTGATCCTGCTCAGGAAAATTATTTTCCTTAATTTTTCATAATGAAGGAAATATTCCTGTATTGCCACGCGAGTACGTGATGAAGATATATATTTTACTTATTAGCTTCAGATAGTTTATAAAATAAACGTAATTTCAAGGTGCTTAGTTAATTTTCATATTTCTGGCATTTTTTCATACCTGCATCTATATTCCATATAATATTAAAAAGAAATTACACATTTTTCAAGTCATAATTGTCTGTGTTATAAGCGATTCTTTTCATATTGCACCTTGAACCAAATAATGCATCCCATAACCCTTAATTAGGTATAGAAATGTCCCGTCTCTAATCTTATGCAAGTCAACGACTTCGGTTGGCATTGATGTGAATGGAGTATTAATCAATAGAGCGATATGTACTTCTTTTCTCTTTGTATTTCTCGTCAGTGAAATGTGACTTGGAAAATATTAGGAATCCCATTATCATGGCCGTGAAAGGCGAACAATTAATGGATTTATTTGAATTACAAATTTATTTGAATTACAATTCTAGCACTTAATATACATCGCAGGCCTTCACAACCTACGGCAATTGCCCAAGCCTTGAAGTCTCGTTTTCTTGTTCTTCTGGGTACGCGGGATTGTCGTGAAATACACTGAGTTACAACAATATTATTAAAGCATTTAAACAATCATGCCATTAAACACCAGAAGAAACCTAAAAATTCTGCAATTAAGATTCGCCTCAAGACTGATCTAACAATTTCTTTCACAAGCACTAAGTTAATTGTGTGAAGATTTTCTAGAGCTCAGCTAAGGCAATTTTACTGTAAGTAATAGTGTATCCCTCCAGGCTAAATGACGTTGAAACTCTAGGAAAAAAGAGTGGATTTCATTTAAATTACGTTATGTCAACGCTAATTTAATTTCAGATTCGATGCTGGTAGGCAGTCATAAGTAACGATGCAATTTCATACAGGACGATATAGAGACAACACATGACTCCATCTGTAGCACTGTTACGGAACTATTTTTAGCTCATTTTCTCATTTGTGGGAAAAAAATGCGCTATTGTGCTCGTCATGTCCGTCCGTCCGTCTGTCTGTCCGTCTGTCCGTGACTTCACGTTTTCGTCGACGAGAAAATGCGCTCTCTGTCTCTCACTGCAGTGAGTACTGAGTTATATTTTTTATATGTTTTAGGAGGTGAGTGACTAAAATTTATTCAAGTTAGTCCCTATAACAAATATTTTATTACGTTCTCAAGGTGCAATAGCTGAATAAATGTTGTCTTGACAGAAACAGTTTTTTTAACTAAATACCTCTTTATTTCATCAGGGAGATTACCATTGAAAAATTAGTTTACTAGTAGCATTAGCAGTGTCACGTATGTCACTAGTGTTACTAGTATCACGTATGTCACTAGTGTTACTAATATCACGTTTGTCATTTGAAAACCTAGACTCACTAGAGTCACGTACACCACAAGTGTCACTAGTGTCACGTACACCACAAGCATCACTAGTGTCACGTACACCACAAGCATCACTAGTGTCACGTACACCACAAGCATCACTAGAGTCACGTACACCACAAGCATCACTAGACCCCTCCTTTACTATCTTCCCCTCCCCTCCTTTACTATCGGTCACTCAGACCTTGTCTTCTGCCCCCCCCCCTCCCCGTGGGGGATGTCCCAATTTTTTTATTCAAATAAAATTTTATTCATCAAGGGCTACTTTGTAGTACTAAATTCCCAAATAAATTAATTGGATTTAAGAATATATCATGTGTAAAAAGATAGCATCAGCTAGTATATAATAAATTTTTCTGTTAATTCAATTTTTAACATAATTATTAATAATATTTGAAACATGAATAGATAGACAACAAATCCTGAACGAATAAGGAGGCTTTCAAACTAAAAAAACTATAAATTCGTCAAAGATTCTAGTTTATTTTGGGGTGTGACAGAATAATCAGAGACATTTAATTCCCGGAACTTATCCCAAAGTCATGACTTGTTTATTTCATCTACCGTGTAATTTGATTATATTTTCTGTGCTGCAAAATTATTCTCAGCTTGCATAAATCTTAATGAGATATTATATTGTTTTAATGTGGGCGCAGACATTCAAATGACACAAGCAACATGGCGGGTAAGGTCACTGCGGCCACGATGCGTGCGTCTGAAAATGTCGCAGGTAAATTACTTGACTTCATAAGGTTAATAAGTTAACATTTTACATTAAGTTAACATTTTGAGTCGTTAGAATAAAAAGGCTCTGGTTGTTGTGTAATGCCACGAGTTAAATATCTCTATTGAATGAGGAGAACTATGCCCTTCCTTTAACTTATAGGTTGCAATTAGTCTTAAGTTGATATTAGTGATTGAGTTTACGAAACACAATTAAATACCCCAAAAATTGGCCTTCGATTGTATATTCGAAATATTGAACGAGCATCTACGTGCACCATGATAGTGATATTGTAAATAAGTAACAGAAATTTCGCATTGAAAATTTCGATCTGATCACGTGCACATGATTTTCAGTTGAATAAAACTCTAGCAGAAAAGTTAACAAAAAAGTAATATTAAAAAAATAACTTAAAACTCTAGTATTATAACTTAGTATTAGTATTAAGTTATTTAAGTTATTAAGTAAGTTAATTAAGTTATTAAGTATTAGTATTAACTTAGTATAACTCTAGTATTATAACTACTCTAGTAGTATAACTTAAAACAATAGTATTAAACTATTATACAGTAACCGTGCTTGTATCTTAAATGGAATGCTGTTGTCAGAAATGCTCTGTGTTTTGGGAGAATTTCATATTGCGAGATGAAGTTTGCACAAAAGTTCGTGTTCCTTCTAAAGTCAATAAGATAGGAGGGCAAGTCCTATCATTGATATGAGTTGACGTCACATTAATGCAAACTATAGCGTCCAATATTGCTCGGCAAAATGTCGTTGGGAATGTTAGTGTTAAAAGATATTAGGATGAATTTTCAAAAGAATCTGAAAAAATATTGTTGATTTTGAAGCCTAGGGATAAAGATTCAAACAATATATAACACACGTGGCAATTGAATATAAAGCGTGTGGTTTATATACATATATATAGGATGTTATATTTGACTTAATATAGCATCTTTTAAAACAATTGCAGAACCTCGTCTGAAGCTGTTCCATTCAACGCTACATATGAAGCTTGCAAGTGAGAGTACTGATTTAATTATTATAGCAAATTTCTCATTAAACTAATAATACAAATATTGGCACTAATATTAAAACAAAACTTATATTGCCATAATTGAACTGAGGAAGGAACTGAGTTGAATGCGTTTAGGCAACTGTATAGCAGGAGTTTTAGGATATTAATGGAATATCCTGAAATATTATTGGATTTTATTCTGATAAAATTACCATATTATATCTGAAAAATTGTAAGAAATATTATCTGAAGATAATGAAGATGAGATAGGATGAAGTTTTTAAATACCGTGTTCTAATTTAACCAGGTGCAACTTTGCCGTCTAGTCACCACACTGCCATTAAAATGATTATTAGCAAAATAAAGTTTATTGTATGTCCTCACACATTTGCCACTGGCATTTCGAATGTTTCGGATATAGGAAAAAAACCTAGTTTCCGTAACCTAAATACTGACGAAATATCTATAGTCACATATATCTTATCATTAACTACAATTGTAAACGATTTATTTAAGAATGAAATCTTTAGAGGTTCTTGGTGGATATACGTGGTAATTGAATAAGCATGAAATATTAGAAAGCGAAGCAACGCCAATCACGCAGATTTTGATGAAAGTCAATTTCTTAGCATTGAGTTTCATGTCAATTGTTCAAACAACCTGAATTTCAGGAGACGTGAGCGAAGAGACTTCGTAGCTAGAATACATTTTATTATCCCCATATGTTTATCAGCAACAAACAAGTATTTATAACTGCATTTTGTCTGCTCACTTACGAATGATACGTCCTACGATGAAGAATTCGATGGATTTTCCCTGACGGACATCATGCCGAAGTCAACAGGTTGTCGCCTCAACTCTGTTGAGGATGCTGAAAGCAACTAATTCTACAAAGAAAGCGGTAACGGCAACGCGCTCCAGGATGATTTTCGCAATCATCACCCGAGTGAAATATCTAAAATAGCGTCGAAAAAACAATTTGTTGATAATGTGAGCTGGGAAGATAATGAAGTTGAGGGAAGTCCGCCACAGCAACAATTACAGTTGACGAGTAAATGTCAATTAAACGAGTCATCAAACCGCGTTATGTTAATGAGACTTGAACGACTTCAAAAGGCGGCATTGCGTTCAATTGAAGGACAGTTGGAACAGCAGGAAGAAATGAATGCAGTGCTAGAAAATCAACATGAAATTATTATCGAAATGGAAGATCTTGACCAGCAAATGGAAATGGAGCTATCGAGAGTGATTAAGAAAATCTACAAGAAAAGATAGCGGGCTAAAATAGTGAAGAAAATCGGTTCGCTTGCCTTGTTCTTGTGCACTTGTTATGCATGCGTAGAAAGCGTCCTGTATTGTTTTTGAGGAAATGAAAGTGTTCTAATTAACGCTTCATATAATGAAAGGATTTATATATGAAGCTCCTCTTATATTTTGATGACATTGAATGAAGGCTATCAAACTAGTAGGCAAAGTTGTCAGCGAAGAACGAGAAACTATTCCTAGTGGAATTAGAATGGATGTATAATACATTTAATGAACATATGGTTCGACGTTCAAAAGTACTTCGTGTTATTACAACCTGAAACAAAGTACTGTGAGGGTGGGGAAAAACATTAAATCAGAATGACTCTCCTAAGATCTCTGGCGATCTGTTTGCATGTCGGACTAATACGAAAATATTCGCATTATAATATGATGAATTTGCGAACAAACCGTAGAAAAATATCTATAACAGCTATGGAATAAATTAAACCTAAGTAAAGGTGTAAAATTTTTTAACATGAAAAAATGCTACTGGGAGGATTTTATTTTGGTAAATAAAATTCCGAAATACGTCAAACCTTGAAAAAATGTTTAGTAAATTTTAAGTTTAGAATTTATGTTTGAACTTAGCTGTCCGATTAACTAAAAATTCAGTTTTTTCTTTCAAATGCTTCAAATTTTCTAAGCAATATTTGCAATTCTTAACATATCGTTCTTCATGCGCAACGATGCGATATATGATAGATAGAAATCATGTTTATTTGGCGGCTAAACTAAGTTCATCAATAAAACTTTACCGAGCGGAACTCATAAACTTTCTACGCAAAATAAGGTACCAAAGTTTTTGTCGCCATGTACGGATATTTAATTTGTAAGTTGTATTGTCTTTAGTGGCTTATTTCTACCTGTCTTAAACCATGTATTGGTTCATTTTCGCCTGTATTTATAGCTGTCGGTTGCATTAACATTTCTTCATTCCACAAACTTTGATCTAATCAGAAATGTAAAATAGTAATTTGCCTGAATTATTAATCGTTTTACATTACAAATGGTTTTGCTGAATATCTTTTTTATTTCATGCCAAATTGGTCTTGTATGGTTGACAATTCAACGGTGACGGTACTTAGTTTCAGTGCACATACTTACATTTATTGGCGTAAATTACCACGTTTAAATGTGCGTGGAATTGAAATTTCATTGAAAATTCTAAATTTTTATTCGATTTATTTCTTATTAGATATGCTCTACAGATCTCGAAAGGAATAAACTATGTGAATTGGATGAATTACTCAATCACCCAAAAAACATAATGTATTGAAGGTATTTTCAAATGCACCATTCAAACGACTTCAATTTTCTGTTGCTAATAATTCAGGTCCGTCAGATAATCCAGGGCACAAAATTTGACCAAACGTCTCAAGTGACATGCTTGTCTACGAGCATCAAGTGACGTGCAAATCTTTGGACTTTCATCGTCAAAATGCCGCTTGTACATTTCATCATAAGCTGAAAAAGTAGCTACAGAGTGGCTCTGTAATAAAAATTTATTAATTTTAATTTGTAATAATAATATAAATAATAAATATAATAACAAAATTAAATGCCAACATAATTAAGTTCATTTGTACAAACCGTAACTTCAATTTGTTGATGAAGGAATCCATAAAATGCAGTCTATTTTTATTACTCAGTAAGATTTCAAACAGTGTAGAAGACTTCAATTGTTAGATTTAATGTTTTATAATAGTCATTATAATTGTAGTGGAGAAGAAATGTGCCAGCCGCATGTTGTGAGATGCCATAACTTTTTGTATTAACAATTTAAACAGAAATTGCGTAACATTTAACAATTTAAACATGGATAGCCAATGGAAAATATGGATTTAAATTTATTTTTTATCTTTGGTGGCATTTAATTGAAGATACAAAAATTAATTTTTTCTTCTTGACATGTTAGTTGTAATGAACAAGTTTTCTGCTTGTCAGAATATAATATGCTATATTATTATAGTTTTTACCATATTTCATTTGCAAACTACATTAAACAATTAGAGAATTTCAAATTTACGAGTTTCAGAGGATATAAAAACAAAGTTGTATGTAAAAAACGCCAGATGTATTTGTCTCAGGAGAACATCAGAACGGATGCTACCTAAATATAATTTCTTAATAACATCGCTTAAATACGAAGAAGGATATTTTTCTTACATTATCTTAAACAAACGCAATTCAAATCAGTGCCTCCAGGCACAGTTTGGACACAATTATTATATTGGAACTTGATCGCCCAATATGAAAAAATTCAATAATGATGGACTTAATATCAAGTTTATCAACATTTTATCCAATAAAGGAATACATGAACACGTATCACAAACTCAGGGCACTACATTTTAATGAGTTACAAACATGACTTGTGAATGTAAAATGTTTTCCAATTTGTGAGATTCCAGGTACATCAAAATTGTGAAAATTCGAAGAAGTGATTATAATGTCGAATTTTATCATTGTTTTTGAATAAAAATTACATAGAACAAGAGATAGGAAACATAAGGATTATTATTACATGACAGTACATGATCATACCTCACCACAATATTCCATACAAAACATCTAGCAAAAAATTGAACCAGAAATGAAATGTTTCTAATTACATGCGTAGTATAGCAGCACCGTGACGAATGTTCGGTTCACGGGACGGTAAATTCTGGTGCTTCGCTTAAATTTTCAACATGAAATGTTATAGCTACCAACTTCGATTTTTACAACATAACTTATTATCATAATCTTTGTCAATCTTCAGACTGATAAATCAGAAACGAAATAACCTTTTTTTCGAATGAAATGATTAAATGCAAGTATAAATTTTGAGAAAGCGTCGAAATATTTGCCACTGAAATTATTAGTGGACTCAACTTTTCCAAGCAAAACTTGCAATTTTTAAATTTCATTAATGAAATGACAACAGTAAAGTTCAAGATGGCGATGGAAGCATGGGATGATAATTAGAACAAACACACTTCAATATTTTGAGATAATTATTTCACAGCTGGACGATTCAAAGATGCACTGGGAAAGACAATGATCAAATACAATCACAACTGATGGGGAGATAACGAATTTTTTGCCGTTTATCTAATCGATTTTATTTTTATGATACACAGACGACACCTGGAAACAAAATAGCATAACCTCAATTTTTTTTTAAATATTATCAAATCTTCAGCCGGTCACGTTGGAAATATTGGAATTTGTTAAGTTAAAAATATTGAAAAAATCACCACTCACATTCAAAGGAGACAGGCACTCGTACGACGACTAGGTTAACAACTATCAACTTTTATACTATGAAATGTATCTTCTTTTTCTTAATTCTGACATCAGCGGTCAATATTCGGCATACACAAAATGACACACTTAATTATGATAGCGTAAAGCTACTCATTTTCAATGGAATGCATCATGCCATGTTAGCCTCTTCACCGATTAAGTCATGATCATTTAACATGTGATATAAATGGAAAGAAATTCGCCCCCATTCGATTATTATAGAAAATTATTGAAATTAATAGATGTAAACAACATGTTTTCCTTTAACACGAGTTAGATATGAATGTTAGTTTTCCTATTACACGAGTTAGAATGAAATTAATTAAAAAAAAGCGAATGAATAATCATCGGAATAAGTGACCATAAATAATTGCTCATAAATAACAGCTCGAAATAAAAGGTTTATCCTTAAAAAACTCGATTGAAAACGTTAAATGTTTCATCGCCTTGTTTGAGTGAATTTTGTTTTAGTTCGAAGTTGAGGTGGAAGATAGAAAAACTTTATTGATATGAAGCGTCAAATGTGTTCTTTGCCACAATAATCGAGCTGTCCATTTACACCCACAAAACCGTGAGCGAGTTTTCATCACGGTTGGAAGCCTTTTTGTAACGACCGTAATATTGACGGCTACTAATAATCATCTTACACAAAATATCAACAAATGTCTGTACATTAATAGGAGCGGTTCTTAATTACTACAAATTACTATGTATTGATCCTATAACACCAGACCAGAAGAACGAGTGATTAAAAAATACGGCAGATATAAGAGAAGCCAGCAGTCAGACGAGGAACTTGGCGCAACATTTTCTTGTAGCGTTATGCACCAACGAAAAAAATATGCGCTGCTACATGTTCAATTACAGGAAAATGTGAATGAAATCATTCGATTTTTATTCGTAAAAATCCTGCTAAAGAGTTCGCAGACATAAACATCGCAACGGCCCCACCATGGCACATTTTAATAGAACAAGACAAAGAATGACAAAGCCATCATGGCCATATCTACACAAAGACACACCATGGGTGTCCACTATTTCATCTTGTCTACCATTTCACGGCACCGTATATTTTCAATGTACGAATCCACCTTGTTGATATTTTCATAGTGGGCAAAAATCAAGGGTTCAAGTTTATAAATGCCTCCAAAATTGTTACTAGAGTTCTAGTTGAAGCTCTAGTTTCTAGAGCTTGTCTAGAGAGAAGCAAAGCTTCCTATGGAAATAGCATTAAAAAAGCTCATCTTTGATAAGCCAAAAATATTCGGGCGAATTTAACATCAATTCATATAATTTCATGGGACGGTCTGGTTGACTTGGAAGCTTCAATATAACAAGAAAAATTGAACGCTGTCACAAAGACCACAGCTTTCCCACTTGATAAAAGTGTGGTCAAGTTTTTAATTACTGTTTAAGAGTAACTGCGTCTTTCAACATTAGAATTCAGCTTCACTATCAAGGTGAGGCAAACAATGGTAGATTTGTTGCTCAATAAGCCAAAACTTCCGTTGAATGCGAGGCATGAATAGTTTAATACAAATAGTATGATGGCAAATAGCACGATACCTACTTATACAACTACTTTTACTTCCGATCTAACGCTAGTTAAAACTTACATTCGACGACCTAAAACAATAACACAGACCTGTGCACATCAGAATAGGACGCTCTGTAAATACTTCATCACCAGCAAATAACAATAAATCTTTGGAGGAATGCTAGCAATCATTAGGCAAGACATTGCTTACAAGAACAAACTATAACTCGGTGCCTTACAAAGGCGGTCTTTTAGCCTCGTCTTCCAGTTTCAGGCTCGGAACGTCAAGGGAAAGGCTCGGTTTGAGCGTTCCTTTGGACCGCAATCTCGGTGAATCACAACCTTCCATTGGTGAAGATTCGCAGTCGTCTCCTTCGACGGAACTCAGGGTGATGACGGGATTAATAACGGTTTCTTCGATGCTCATGTCAGAGAGGCGCTCCAAGAGAACTTTTTCACTGACAAGCCCTTTTCTTCGATAACCTTTCCCTTGTTTCGTATTTTGATCCTGATTGGCGTCGTTTTGCTGCTGCTCTGTTTCGTTAGCCATTTTAGAAATCGTTCAAAATTTTATTTAACTTTTCCTGAAGAAAGCTAAGCCTGGCTGCAGCCGATATCACGTCAGAGGTGATTGCAAGTGATTGTGTCTCACACACGCGTCTGGTGAACCACCACGCAGCTTTTCAACTCGTCGACTGACTGTCAGCCTTGGGCCGCGTGGGCTTATATATAGGCTCCGGCGCAGCGATTGTGCTCATGTGTGTTTGGAGCTCGATTCGTACGTACAGTCCGCGTCTCATTTGACGCACATGCAGCTCGATTCATGCGTACAGTCCGCGTCTCATTTGACGCACATGCAGCTCATACAGCCCGCGTCTCATTTGACGCACATGCAGCTCGATTCGTACGTACAGTCCGCGTCTCATTTGACGCACATGCAGCTCGATTCGTGCGTACAGTCCGCGTCTCATTTGACGCACATGTAGTTCGATTCGTGCGTACAGTCCGCGTCTCATTTGACGCGCATGCAGCTCGATTCGTGCGTACAGTCCGCGTCCCATTTTACGCACATGTAGCTCGATTCGTGCGTACAGTCCGCGTCTCATTTGACGCACATGCAGCTCGATTCTTGCGTACAGTCCGCGTCTCATTTGACGCACATGCAGCTCGATTCGTGCGTACAGTCCGCGTCCCATTTTACGCACATGCAGCTCGATTCGTGCATACATTCCGCGTCTCATTTTACGCACATGTTGTTCGGTTCGTGTGTACAGTCCGCGTCTCATTCAACGCATATGCAGCTCGGTTGCGTGTACAGTTCGCGTCTTTTTCGACGCACATGTAGCTCGCTCCCTCGGCTGCACCTGCGCTACTTTATCAACTAAATAAATACTGCAGCATGTCAACGGCCTCGTCCCAGACGAGAGCATCTGGTGTGGACCTCGATCTAAAATATATATTTTTAATTTGCTCAGGGTTCTGTCCGAGATAAAACTCGAGTCAATACCGATAATTAAGAATGATATTTTTCATCTCTAAATGATTGTTTCATTAAAATATTTTGAGGATTTCTTCCCTTGTAAATAAATTACTTGCCTGTTTTAAGTATTTATTTGATTTATAGAGTCGCTGACTAGCATTGCGGTTAGTTACAGATCTCTTCAATGACTAGCAAACGACTATCATACGACAAATATACGATTAGCATACTACAAGGTGATTCACGAAACTTTTTAAAACTATTATGAAAGGCAAGGTGGTCATGAAGATTTGTGTCCCGCCTAGTCAGTTGCCAATATGCACTGGGCAAGTGAAAAGCGTGCGTTTGCTGTCGAAGCGTACTTCTCTGATGGCTGTTCCATTATCGCTACTCAACGAGCATTCCGTACTCGGTTCCATATTCGTCCTTCGGGTCGGGTTCGTGATCGAAAATCGATTGTTACGAGGGTGAACACATTCAGAGCAAGTGGAAGTGTGAATGCAAGAGGGTCTGGAGGTCATCGGACTGCCACAGCACCCAAAAACGTAAAGAGAGTTAGAGAGGCGTTTCTGCGTCCTCCACACCTTCTGAGACGGCATTTGCAGAGCGCCCATGTCATCGAGAGGTGACCTTCTTTGGTCGGCCCGATCCCTCGATTTGGCTCTGTGTGTTTTTTGGGACTATCTCAAATCAATTGTTCACAATGACTGCCCAAGGACCCTACCTCATTTGAAGAACAAAATACGCCAAGCCATCGCCAATATACCCGTCAATAAGCTTCAGCGAGTTGAACGGAACTTCGAAAAGTCGACTAATTGAATGCATTGACAATAGAAGACGTCATCTGTCCGATGTCATCTTTAAAACTAAGTGATGCAAAAATTCAGGTAATATATTTTTCAAAGAAATTTTTAACGTAATGATATATTAACTAATTCTTTTTTCATTGAGCTTTCAAATCAAGAAATTTTAGTGAATCACATAGTAATATATCAATGCGCAACGATACAAATACCTACGTCAACAATTCGTATCCTCTAATTGGAGCGAAACTCAATGCACCAGAAATCTAGGTCTGTAGGTGCATATGAGCGCCATGATAAACTGATAACATTGGTTATCTAAAACAGTCTAACAGCTGTGAGAATAATGTATTTTCAGTAACGTAAATAGTAATTTTATGACTTTTCGGCGCGACTGAATATTTTTAGGAAATAAAAAAACAAAATTTGACGAAAGCATTGGAGAAGTTCGCGTTAACCCATGCACCATTTCTCAAATCACCAGCTGTTAAACATCATCCTAATCATTATTTCTTAATGAACGAAACAAATTAACCAATCTTTATCAATAAAACAAGCCACACACGTAGCATTGCATCACACATAAAGCTTTCTCAATAGTCATAGCGAGTAAGTAGATATGAGGGTAGACATTATTTAGACTGTGACGTAAATCCATGCTGCTTTATTATTACGAGAATATTAGTCGGAGATAAGTAATAATAATTAATTATTAATTAATTAATAATAATGAAACTGGTAACTAAATTTAAAGAATAAAAAGATTAAATCAATTAATTGATTCACAGGATAATTGAATCAGTCAAGAACAATTATTTCTTTCATCTATGCAACGCACTTTGTGATTACACGTGTTATTTTTTCTGCATCGATGAAATATAACTGAATTAATTATGAATTTAAGTGGCTTATTATTTTCAAGGAATTTCGTATCATTACAACAGTGTAAGCCTACAAAGAAAATATTCGTAAGTATTTAGCGACTGCAAAAATAATCGAAGTAGAATGCGGCCAAAATCAATCCCTGGCATCTGAGTTCAATGCGAAATATCAGTTCAGCGTTTGATTCATGAAAATTATTGGATGGCTTTAGAGTAATTTTTAATTTTTTCTATTTTTTAGTTTTGCATTTTTTCCCCTCATTATTATAATAAAATATGCTGAATTTTCAACAACACATCAGTTACGCAACTTATCGCACATTCTATTCACGTTTGATATTAAAAAATTAAATATAATTTCGTTATGAATTTTAGTTGCACCTCCTATTTGGAGCTGCAAAAATAAAATTCTAATTCCATAAATACTTTATCATGATGAAATCCTTCATTTGGCTGAATATCACACAACAGAATTATAAACTATATTAGTATAAAAAATCCGTCTTTTCATAAAAATATCGTGCAATATATGGTAATTCACAAGACGGACACAATTGTTTCTCATTTAGCCGTTTCCTCTCATCAAAAAACAAGTTCTGTCAGCGCATATGTCTTCTTCAACACAAAACGATTTAATTCCCCTGACTCAGGCCATAAATAAGAAGCACATTGCGCGAGCCATTGTAGTAAAGCTTGTCCAAGTACTGAAAGTATAATTAAATAATTCCATAAATTTAAAATCACATGAATTACGCATCTCAGCCCATTCTGGGTAAATAATGGATTTCTCAGTGACAATAAATCCGGGTTAGTCTTTTGTTAATGAGGCCAAACTCGAGCAAGATAGAAAGGACAGAAATTTCCCTGATTTTCAATAGGGCACATTAATTATTGAAGGCCTTGTGTAGTTGAGATCGGTGGGGCAGACCGACACTTTCTTCGCTTCTGACGTTCATACAAATCAATGCTCTAGGGTAAAAGATTTAGGGCGCTCCCAAAACTAGGGAAAATTACCCATTGAAGGTGATTCATCAATTTTGTTAGTATGATAGAGGTGGGACGTATTTGCGCTAATACGATTATTAGACGATTATAAGACGATTATAATACGATTAATACGATTATAATGCTGGCCAAATTTGTATAAGAGCCATAAGATTTGTACCATATGATTATTGGTGTATGTTAAATGAGGAACCAATGCGAAAATATCCAGAAATACTTTTTTTACATTGAGAAGTGGTAGCAATGTATGCACTACATATTTAAGCTAATTAAATTAATGGCATGAGCATACAGCCCACTCATGCTTCATTTCATTATACATCTTTCATAATAAAATATAATGGTTTATATATACGGAATACAGAAAGATTCACGGAGATATAGAGAAACTCTGCTACAAAAAAAAATTGGATCCTATACAGCTGTCATACTGTGCCAGTTCCTTTTTAGCGCATTTTCTCATTTATGTAAAAAATGCACTATTGTGCTCGCCATGTCCGTCTATCTGTCTGTCTGTCCGTCCGTCTGTCCGAGACCTCAAGTTTTCGTCGACGAGAAAATGCGCTCTCTGTCACTCACTACTGTGAGTACTGAGATAAATTTTTGGTATATATTCGTATTATTTCATGGAATTAATGGACGATTAATTAGAAACTTTTTGTTCACTCGTGAACTCTATTATGTGAGATTTAATCAAATGACAGTTTTTCTTACGTATGAAAAACCATTATGTATAATATACAAAACAAATTTTGTGGAAAAACACAAAAATGTTGAAGAGCGTCTCGGCAAATGAAAATGAAACAACACTTGAAATACGCGAAATTTTGTTCATCCGAGAATTTTCAGCCTATTTGGCGCTTACTATGTTTTTATATATTCAGTGAATAACGATCGTTATTGAGGATCTGCATTGAGATGAGTCACACTTAAAACTTGTTTTAAAGCTTGTTCGCGTTCATTTGCCTTGAGAAATGCTAGTTATTCGATACGAGGCCTTAGTCTTCACTAGGTAAAAAAGTTAAGTGTTTTTTTATGTATTAATTTACCACAAAATTCACTATTTTCAAATGTACACTCAAGTTGTGAAATTATTTCTTTCTAAACACACTCTAAATAAACATTTACAGTACAAATGTAAATTTAAAACAATCTATGACAGAAGTAAGCAGTAATAATTTTTTCCGTGCTTCTCGTTCTGGCTCTCAATCGCCGCTCAAAGCCGTGAACAAATGCGAAAGAATTTACCGAATCAATTGTTCGGGGGCAACGCTTCCTATTGTTGATAAACACGGCCAGAGCGGCAGGATATTTCCCTTCCCGTTTAGCGAACTTTGTACCTGTGGTGCGCATGCGCGTAACTGCATGACGAACGTCGGTGATGGCATTTCCGTAGCAGGAGCAGGACAAGGCTGCATCGCACCATGTTCTTTGTTAGCAAATAATTTCTGATTTTATGTACTTTAACATGGTGAAGTTTAAATTATTTTTGCACATTTGCACGGAAATGAGTTTGGTTTTTGTCAATTTCGATGCACTTTTGGAATCTGCCCAGGTCATTCCGACACAGTTTGGCTCATTAAATGAGCGTAACAAGTGCTCGTTCGCAGCTAGTACTGTGAGTATTAAAGTGAGTAGCTTAAGCCCATTCATTTCTCTGAGTGGAGCAATTTTACGCAAGACGTGAGTTCTTTATCATGCTCATTCATTGCTATTTAATGATTATTGCATGTTCAGGTTTGCTGTTGCGCTCCACGTACGTTGAGTAAAGTTTTGATTATTTAATTTTAGGTTTCGTACAGGATACTTAAAGACATGGTTGAATTAATACAAGGTTGACCCACGGCGACGACGATTTTTTCGCCGTTCTGCGCATGTCTCGTGTGACGTCAACGTGGGCCAAAAATGTAAACAGTGGAGATCAACACGTTGTTTTTGTGCCATATTTAAAATGATATTAAAAAAAATTGACCTCCTCAAAATGGCACAAAAAACTGCATTTGCTGCAACAAGTGTTACTTTAAGCAAAGCCGGTGTTACAAATCCGTTTCGTGGAGTGTAAATTAAATAAATGGTGGGAAACATGATGGGCCGACAGACAAGGGCAGAAAGGAGTAATGGCGGCCACTCAGCTAACGGTCGATGAAAGGAAGCACAATTCTAACGAAATTTTATTTTCGTAAGCTAACGAAGAATATGCTTTGCTATAAATTGTTTTAATGTTGTAATTTGGTTCATTTCTTACTTGTCATGTTCTGAAAATTGTATCTCCGACTCTCAATATTGTTGTATCTGTCTTAAGCGTGATGCGGTGCAGCGGTAGGCTATGAAACATTTTTGGTGCCAGGTGCTGTAATATTTCTAGGAGGGTAATGGAATACTGACGAAAGATTTATGTGAAAAGACTCAAGTTTTTGATTGATTGATCATAGAATAATGAGATCGTAAATGCAATAAATATTTCCCATGTGCTGAATTTATTAGTGGGAGCTGACAGTGGGCAGTGCCGCAGTGGCAGGCTGAGTCAGTGAGTGCAAGTACTGAAGTACCCTAGTAGCCTAGCGTCCTAGCAGCTGTACTGTGTAGTTATGTAGATTGTAGACTGTGGAGAAGGGTGGCAGACTGGCAGTGGCCAATAATTTATATTTTAATTAGCTACTCTGCAAATATTATTTTTAGTTTTGATAAAACTTCTGCATTCAATAGCCATAAATCACATGAAAAGGATATACATTATTTACAAACAATAAGATGGGAGGTAATTAATTCATCTGGCAGAAATCTAATTTTTCCATAATCCATATTGGGCAGATGGACAGGGAAGCTCTATTTGTAATGTGAGAAGTAGATACTTTCCACATGTAGTAGGTTGGCAGTTTCTATCTGCAGCCTGCAGTGTGTGTATTTGAACTTTGGGGCATCAATGGTGGCAAGAACTAAGAAGGTGGCATCAATGGGGGGCGGGGGCAAGAATCAAGAACTACAATTT